>NC_090364.1:18280939-18508439 GCF_035084215.1 Heptranchias perlo | reverse complement strand
GAGAGAAACACCAGGGGATAGAGAGAGATGGAGAGAAACACCAGGGGATAGAGAGAGATGGAGAGAAACACCAGGGGATAGAGAGAGATGGAGAGAAACACCAGGGGATAGAGAGAGATGGAGAGAAACACCAGGGGATAGAGAGAGATGGAGAGAAACACCAGGGGATGGAGAGAGATGGAGAGAAACACCAGGGGATAGAGAGAGAGATGGAGAGAAACACCAGGGGATAGAGAGAGAGATGGAGAGAAACACCAGGGGATAGAGAGAGAGATGGAGAGAAACACCAGGGGATTGAGAGAGATGGAGAGAAACACCAGGGGATAGAGAGAGATGGAGAGAAACACCAGGGGATAGAGAGAGAGAGAGAGAGAAACACCAGGGTATAGAGAGAGAGATGGAGAGAAACACCAGGGGATAGAGAGAGAGATGGAGAGAAACACCAGGGGATAGAGAGAGATGGAGAGAAACACCAGGGGATAGAGAGAGATGCAGAGCAACACCAGGGGATAGGGAGAGATGGAGAGAAACACCAGGGGATAGAGAGAGATGGAGAGAAACACCAGGGGATAGAGAGAGATGGAGAGAAACACCAGGGGATAGAGAGAGATGGAGAGAAACACCAGGGGATAGAGAGAGATGGAGAGAAACACCAGGGGATAGAGAGAGATGGAGAGAAACACCAGGGGATAGAGAGAGATGGAGAGAAACACTAGGGGATAGAGAGAGATGGAGAGAAACACCAGGGGATAGAGAGAGATGGAGAGAAACACCAGGGGATAGAGAGAGAGAAACACCAGGGGATAGAGAGAGAGAGAGAGAGAGAAACACCAGGGGATAGAGAGAGAGATGGAGAGAAACACCAGGGGATAGAGAGAGATGGAGAGAAACACCAGGGGATAGAGAGAGATGGAGAGAAACACCAGGGGATAGAGAGAGATGGGGAGAAACACCAGGGGATAGAGAGAGAGGGAGAGAAACACCAGGGGATAGAGAGAGAGCGAGAGGGAGAGAAACACCAGGGGATAGAGAGAGAGAAAGAAACACCAGGGGACAGAGAGAGAGAGAGAGAAAGTGAGAAACACCAGGGGATAGAGAGAGAGAGAGAAAGTGAGAAACACCAGGGGATAGAGAGAGAGAGGGAGAGAAAGTGAGAAACACCAGGGGATAGAGAGAGAGAGGGAGAGAAAGTGAGAAACACCAGGGGATAGAGAGAGAGAGAGAAAGTGAGAAACACCAGGGGATAGAGAGAGAGAGGGAGAGAACGTGAGAAACACCAGGGGACAGAGAGAGAGAGGGAGAGAGAGTGAGAAACACCAGGGGATAGAGAGAGATGGAGAGAAACACCAGGGGATAGAGAGAGATGGAGAGAAACACCAGGGGATAGAGAGAGATGGAGAGAAACACCAGGAGATAGAGAGAGATGGAGAGAAACACCAGGGGATAGAGAGAGAGAGAGAGAGAGAGAAACACCAGGGGATAGAGAGAGAGAGAGAGAGAGAAACACCAGGGGATAGAGAGAGAGAGAGAGAGAGAGAAACACCAGGGGATAGAGAGAGAGAGAGAGAGAAACACCAGGGGATAGAGAGAGAGATGGAGAGAAACACCAGGGGATAGAGAGAGAGATGGAGAGAAACACCAGGGGACAGAGAGAGAGATGGAGAGAAACACCAGGGGATAGAGAGAGATGGAGAGAAACACCAGGGGATAGAGAGAGATGGAGAGAAACACCAGGGGATAGAGAGAGATGGAGAGAAACACCAGGGGATAGAGAGAGATGAAGAGAAACACCAGGGGATAGAGAGAGATGGAGAGAAACACCAGGGGATAGAGAGAGATGGAGAGAAACACCAGGGGATAGAGAGAGAGAGAGAGAGAGAGAGAGAGAAACACCAGGGGATAGACAGAGAGATGGAGAGAAACACCAGGGGATAGAGAGAGAGATGGAGAGAAACACCAGGGGATAGAGAGAGATGGAGAGAAACACCAGGGGATAGAGAGAGATGCAGAGCAACACCAGGGGATAGGGAGAGATGGAGAGAAACATCAGGGGATAGAGAGAGATGGAGAGAAACACCAGGGGATAGAGAGAGAGAGAGAGAGAGAGAGAAACACCAGGGGATAGAGAGAGAGATGGAGAGAAACACCAGGGGATAGAGAGAGAGATGGAGAGAAACACCAGGGGACAGAGAGAGATGGAGAGAAACACCAGGGGATAGAGAGAGATGCAGAGCAACACCAGGGGATAGGGAGAGATGGAGAGAAACACCAGGGGATAGAGAGAGATGGAGAGAAACACCAGGGGATAGAGAGAGATGGAGAGAAAGACCAGGGGATAGAGAGAGATGGAGAGAAACACCAGGGGATAGAGAGAGAGAGAGAGAGAAACACCAGGGGATAGAGAGAGAGATGGAGAGAAACACCAGGGGATAGAGAGAGAGATGGAGAGAAACACCAGGGGATAGAGAGAGATGGAGAGAAACACCAGGGGATAGAGAGAGATGGAGAGAAACACCAGGGGATAGAGAGAGAGAGAGAGAGAGAAACACCAGGGGATAGAGAGAGAGATGGAGAGAAACACCAGGGGATAGAGAGAGAGATGGAGAGAAACACCAGGGGATAGAGAGAGATGGAGAGAAACACCAGGGGATAGAGAGAGATGGAGAGCAACACCAGGGGATAGAGAGAGATGGAGAGAAACACCAGGGGATAGAGAGAGATGGAGAGAAACACCAGGGGATGGAGAGAGATGGAGAGAAACACCAGGGGATAGAGAGAGATGGAGAGAAACACCAGGGGATAGA
Organism: Heptranchias perlo; assembly: GCF_035084215.1. Classification (NCBI taxonomy): domain Eukaryota; kingdom Metazoa; phylum Chordata; class Chondrichthyes; order Hexanchiformes; family Hexanchidae; genus Heptranchias; species Heptranchias perlo. Next base: position 18,505,635 of record NC_090364.1, on the reverse strand, counting down.
GAGAGAGAGATAGAGAGAGACACCAGGGGATAGAGAGAGAGATGGAGAGAAACACCAGGGGATAGAGAGAGAGATGGAGAGAAACACCAGGGGATAGAGAGAGATGGAGAGAAACACCAGGGGATAGAGAGAGATGGAGAGAAACACCAGGGGATAGAGAGAGATGGAGAGAAACACCAGGGGATAGAGAGAGAGGGAGAGAAACACCAGGGGATAGAGAGAGAGGGAGCGGGAGAGAAACACAAGGGGATAGAGAGAGAGAAAGAAACACCAGGGGACAGAGAGAGAGAGAGAGAAAGTGAGAAACACCAGGGGATAGAGAGAGAGAGAGAAAGTGAGAAACACCAGGGGATAGAGAGAGAGAGGGAGAGAAAGTGAGAAACACCAGGGGATAGAGAGAGAGAGGGAGAGAAAGTGAGAAACACCAGGGGATAGAGAGAGAGAGAGAAAGTGAGAAACACCAGGGGATAGAGAGAGAGAGAGAGAGAGAGAGAGAAACACCAGGGGATAGAGAGAGAGATGGACAGAAACACCAGGGGATAGAGAGAGAGATGGAGAGAAACACCAGGGGATAGAGAGAGATGGAGAGAAACACCAGGGGATAGAGAGAGATGGAGAGAAACACCAGGGGATAGAGAGAGATGGAGAGAAACACCAGGGGATAGAGAGAGATGGAGAGAAACACCAGGGGATAGAGAGAGAGGGAGAGAAACACCAGGGGATAGAGAGAGAGAGAGAGAAACACCAGGGGATAGAGAGAGAGGGAGAGAAACACCAGGGGATAGAGAGAGAGGGAGAGGGAGAGGGAGAGAAACACCAGGGGATAGAGAGAGAGAAACAAACACCAGGGGACAGCGAGAGAGAGAGAGAAAGTTAGAAACACCAGGGGATAGAGAGAGAGAGAGAGAGAAACACCAGGGGATAGAGAGAGAGAGAGAGAGAAACACCAGGGGATAGAGAGAGAGGGAGAGGGAGAGAAACACCAGGGGATAGAGAGAGAGAAAGAAACACCAGGGGATAGAGAGAGAGAGAGAGAGAGAGAAAGTGAGAAACACCAGGGAATAGAGAGAGAGAGAGAAAGTGAGAAACACCAGGGGATAGAGAGAGAGAGGGAGAGAAAGTGAGAAACACCAGGGGATAGAGAGAGAGAGGGAGAGAAAGTGAGAAACACCAGGGGATAGAAAGAGAGAGGGAGAGAAAGTGAGAAACACCAGGGGATAGAGAGAGAGAGGGAGAGAAAGTGAGAAACACCAGGGGATAGAGAGTGAGAAACACCAGGGGATAGAGAGAGAGAGAAACACCAGGGGATAGAGAGAGAGAGAAACACCAGGGGATAGAGAGAGAGAGAGAGAGCGAGAGAAACACCAGGGGATAGAGAGAGAGAAAGTGAGAAACACCAGGGGATAGAGAGAGATGGAGAGAAACACCAGGGGATAGAGAGAGATGGAGAGAAACACCAGGGGATAGAGAGAGACGGAGAGAAACACCAGGGGATAGAGAGAGAGAGAGAGAAACACCAGGGGAGAGAGAGAGAGAGAGAAACACCAGGGGATAGAGAGAGAGAGAGAGAGAAACACCAGGGGATAGAGAGAGAGATTGAGAGAGAGAGAAACACCAGGGGATAGAGAGAGAGAGAGAGAGAAACACCAGGGGATAGAGAGAGAGAGAGAGAGAAACACCAGGGGATAGAGAGAGAGAGAGAGAGAGAAACACCGGGGATAGAGAGAGAGAGAGAGAGAAACACCAGGGGATAGAAGAGAGAGAGAGAGAAACACCAGGGGATAGGGAGAGAGAGAGAGAGAAACACCAGGGGATAGAGAGAGAGAGAGAGAGAAACACCAGGGGATAGAGAGAGAGAGAGAGAGAAACACCAGGGGATAGAGAGAGAGATGGAGAGAAACACCAGGGGATAGAGAGAGAGATGGAGAGAAACACCAGGGGATAGAGAGAGATGGAGAGAAACACCAGGGGATAGAGAGAGATGGAGAGAAACACCAGGGGATAGAGAGAGATGGAGAGAAACACCAGGGGATAGAGAGAGATGAAGAGAAACACCAGGGGATAGGGAGAGATGGAGAGAAACATCAGGGGATAGAGAGAGATGGAGAGAAACACCAGGGGATAGAGAGAGAGAGAGAGAGAGAGAGAAACACCAGGGGATAGAGAGAGAGATGGAGAGAAACACCAGGGGATAGAGAGAGAGATGGAGAGAAACACCAGGGGACAGAGAGAGATGGAGAGAAACACCAGGGGATAGAGAGAGATGCAGAGCAACACCAGGGGATAGGGAGAGATGGAGAGAAACACCAGGGGATAGAGAGAGATGGAGAGAAACACCAGGGGATAGAGAGAGATGGAGAGAAAGACCAGGGGATAGAGAGAGATGGAGAGAAACACCAGGGGATAGAGAGAGAGAGAGAGAGAAACACCAGGGGATAGAGAGAGAGATGGAGAGAAACACCAGGGGATAGAGAGAGAGATGGAGAGAAACACCAGGGGATAGAGAGAGATGGAGAGAAACACCAGGGGATAGAGAGAGATGGAGAGAAACACCAGGGGATAGAGAGAGAGAGAGAGAGAGAAACACCAGGGGATAGAGAGAGAGATGGAGAGAAACACCAGGGGATAGAGAGAGAGATGGAGAGAAACACCAGGGGATAGAGAGAGATGGAGAGAAACACCAGGGGATAGAGAGAGATGGAGAGCAACACCAGGGGATAGAGAGAGATGGAGAGAAACACCAGGGGATAGAGAGAGATGGAGAGAAACACCAGGGGATGGAGAGAGATGGAGAGAAACACCAGGGGATAGAGAGAGATGGAGAGAAACACCAGGGGATAGAGAGAGAGAGATAGAGAGAGACACCAGGGGATAGAGAGAGAGATGGAGAGAAACACCAGGGGATAGAGAGAGAGATGGAGAGAAACACCAGGGGATAGAGAGAGATGGAGAGAAACACCAGGGGATAGAGAGAGATGGAGAGAAACACCAGGGGATAGAGAGAGATGGAGAGAAACACCAGGGGATAGAGAGAGAGGGAGAGAAACACCAGGGGATAGAGAGAGAGGGAGCGGGAGAGAAACACAAGGGGATAGAGAGAGAGAAAGAAACACCAGGGGACAGAGAGAGAGAGAGAGAAAGTGAGAAACACCAGGGGATAGAGAGAGAGAGAGAAAGTGAGAAACACCAGGGGATAGAGAGAGAGAGGGAGAGAAAGTGAGAAACACCAGGGGATAGAGAGAGAGAGGGAGAGAAAGTGAGAAACACCAGGGGATAGAGAGAGAGAGAGAAAGTGAGAAACACCAGGGGATAGAGAGAGAGAGAGAGAGAGAGAGAGAAACACCAGGGGATAGAGAGAGAGATGGACAGAAACACCAGGGGATAGAGAGAGAGATGGAGAGAAACACCAGGGGATAGAGAGAGATGGAGAGAAACACCAGGGGATAGAGAGAGATGGAGAGAAACACCAGGGGATAGAGAGAGATGGAGAGAAACACCAGGGGATAGAGAGAGATGGAGAGAAACACCAGGGGATAGAGAGAGAGGGAGAGAAACACCAGGGGATAGAGAGAGAGAGAGAGAAACACCAGGGGATAGAGAGAGAGGGAGAGAAACACCAGGGGATAGAGAGAGAGGGAGAGGGAGAGGGAGAGAAACACCAGGGGATAGAGAGAGAGAAACAAACACCAGGGGACAGCGAGAGAGAGAGAGAAAGTTAGAAACACCAGGGGATAGAGAGAGAGAGAGAGAGAAACACCAGGGGATAGAGAGAGAGAGAGAGAGAAACACCAGGGGATAGAGAGAGAGGGAGAGGGAGAGAAACACCAGGGGATAGAGAGAGAGAAAGAAACACCAGGGGATAGAGAGAGAGAGAGAGAGAGAGAAAGTGAGAAACACCAGGGAATAGAGAGAGAGAGAGAAAGTGAGAAACACCAGGGGATAGAGAGAGAGAGGGAGAGAAAGTGAGAAACACCAGGGGATAGAGAGAGAGAGGGAGAGAAAGTGAGAAACACCAGGGGATAGAAAGAGAGAGGGAGAGAAAGTGAGAAACACCAGGGGATAGAGAGAGAGAGGGAGAGAAAGTGAGAAACACCAGGGGATAGAGAGTGAGAAACACCAGGGGATAGAGAGAGAGAGAAACACCAGGGGATAGAGAGAGAGAGAAACACCAGGGGATAGAGAGAGAGAGAGAGAGCGAGAGAAACACCAGGGGATAGAGAGAGAGAAAGTGAGAAACACCAGGGGATAGAGAGAGATGGAGAGAAACACCAGGGGATAGAGAGAGATGGAGAGAAACACCAGGGGATAGAGAGAGACGGAGAGAAACACCAGGGGATAGAGAGAGAGAGAGAGAAACACCAGGGGAGAGAGAGAGAGAGAGAAACACCAGGGGATAGAGAGAGAGAGAGAGAGAAACACCAGGGGATAGAGAGAGAGAGAGAGAGAAACACCAGGGGATAGAGAGAGAGATTGAGAGAGAGAGAAACACCAGGGGATAGAGAGAGAGAGAGAGAGAAACACCAGGGGATAGAGAGAGAGAGAGAGAGAAACACCAGGGGATAGAGAGAGAGAGAGAGAGAGAAACACCGGGGATAGAGAGAGAGAGAGAGAGAAACACCAGGGGATAGAAGAGAGAGAGAGAGAAACACCAGGGGATAGGGAGAGAGAGAGAGAGAAACACCAGGGGATAGAGAGAGAGAGAGAGAGAAACACCAGGGGATAGAGAGAGAGAGAGAGAGAAACACCAGGGGATAGAGAGAGAGATGGAGAGAAACACCAGGGGATAGAGAGAGAGATGGAGAGAAACACCAGGGGATAGAGAGAGATGGAGAGAAACACCAGGGGATAGAGAGAGATGGAGAGAAACACCAGGGGATAGAGAGAGATGGAGAGAAACACCAGGGGATAGAGAGAGATGAAGAGAAACACCAGGGGATAGAGAGAGATGGAGAGAAACACCAGGGGATAGAGAGAGATGGAGAGAAACACCAGGGGATAGAGAGAGAGAGAGAGAGAGAGAGAGAGAAACACCAGGGGATAGAGAGAGAGATGGAGAGAAACACCAGGGGATAGAGAGAGAGATGGAGAGAAACACCAGGGGATAGAGAGAGATGGAGAGAAACACCAGGGGATAGAGAGAGATGCAGAGCAACACCAGGGGATAGGGAGAGATGGAGAGAAACACCAGGGGATAGAGAGAGATGGAGAGAAACACCAGGGGATAGAGAGAGAGAGAGAGAGAGAGAGAGAGAGAAACACCAGGGGATAGAGAGAGAGATGGAGAGAAACACCAGGGGATAGAGAGAGAGATGGAGAGAAACACCAGGGGACAGAGAGAGATGGAGAGAATCACCAGGGGATAGAGAGAGATGCAGAGCAACACCAGGGGATAGGGAGAGATGGAGAGAAACACCAGGGGATAGAGAGAGATGGAGAGAAACACCAGGGGATAGAGAGAGATGGAGAGAAACACCAGGGGATAGAGAGAGATGGAGAGAAACACCAGGGGATAGAGAGAGAGAGAGAGAGAAACACCAGGGGATAGAGAGAGAGATGGAGAGAAACACCAGGGGATAGAGAGAGAGATGGAGAGAAACACCAGGGGATAGAGAGAGAGCTGGAGAGAAACACCAGGGGATAGAGAGAGATGGAGAGAAACACCAGGGGATAGAGAGAGATGGAGAGAAACACCAGGGGATAGAGAGAGAGAGAGAGAGAGAGAGAAACACCAGGGGATAGAGAGAGAGATGGAGAGAAACACCAGGGGACAGAGAGAGAGATGGAGAGAAACACCAGGGGATAGAGAGAGATGGAGAGAAACACCAGGGGATAGAGAGAGATGGAGAGCAACACCAGGGGATAGAGAGAGATGGAGAGAAACACCAGGGGATAGAGAGAGATGGAGAGAAACACCAGGGGATAGAGAGAGATGGAGAGAAACACCAGGGGATCGAGAGAGAGGGAGAGAAACACCAGGGGATAGAGAGAGAGGGAGCGGGAGAGAAACACAAGGGGATAGAGAGAGAGAAAGAAACACCAGGGGACAGAGAGAGAGAGAGAGAAAGTGAGAAACACCAGGGGATAGAGAGAGAGAGAGAAAGTGAGAAACACCAGGGGATAGAGAGAGAGAGGGAGAGAAAGTGAGAAACACCAGGGGATAGAGAGAGAGAGGGAGAGAAAGTGAGAAACACCAGGGGATAGAGAGAGAGAGAGAAAGTGAGAAACACCAGGGGATAGAGAGAGAGAGAGAGAGAAACACCAGGGGATAGAGAGAGAGAGAGAGAGAGAGAAACACCAGGGGACAGAGAGAGAGAGGGAGAGAGAGCGAGAAACACCAGGGGATACAGAGAGATGGAGAGAAACACCAGGGGATAGAGAGAGATCGAGAGAAACACCAGGGGATAGAGAGAGATGGAGAGAAACACCAGGGGATAGAGAGAGATGGAGAGAAACACCAGGGGATAGAGAGAGAGAGAGAGAGAGAGAAACACCAGGGGATAGAGAGAGAGAGGGAGAAAAAGTGAGAAACACCAGGGGATAGAGAGAGAGAGAGAAAGTGAGAAACACCAAGGGATAGAGAGAGAGAGGGAGAGAGAGTGAGAAACACCAGGGGATAGAGAGTGAGAAACACCAGGGGATGGAGAGAGGTAGAAACACCAGGGGATAGAGAGAGAGAGAAACACCAGGGGATAGAGAGAGAGAGAGAGAAACACCAGGGGATAGAGAGAGAGAAAGTGAGAAACACCAGGGGATAGAGAGAGATGGAGAGAAACACCAGGGGACAGAGAGAGATGGAGAGAAACACCAGGGGATAGACAGAGATGGAGAGAAACACCCGGGGATAGAGAGAGAGAGAGAGAGAGAGAGAGAGAAACACCAGGGGATAGAGAGAGAGAGAGAGAGAGAAACACCAGGGGATAGAGAGAGAGAGAGAGAGAGAAACACCAGGGGATAGAGAGAGAGAGAGAGAGAGAAACACCAGGGGATAGAGAGAGAGAGAGAGAGAAACACCAGGGGATAGAGAGAGAGGGAGAGGGAGAGAAACACCAGGGGATAGAGAGAGAGAAAGAAACACCAGGGGACAGAGAGAGAGAGAGAGAGAGAGAAAGTGAGAAACACCAGGGAATAGAGAGAGAGAGAGAAAGTGAGAAACACCAGGGGATAGAGAGAGAGAGGGAGAGAAAGTGAGAAACACCAGGGGATAGAGAGAGAGAGGGAGAGAAAGTGAGAAACACCAGGGGATAGAAAGAGAGAGGGAGAGAAAGTGAGAAACACCAGGGGATAGAGAGAGAGAGGGAGAGAAAGTGAGAAACACCAGGGGATAGAGAGTGAGAAACACCAGGGGATAGAGAGAGAGAGAAACACCAGGGGATAGAGAGAGAGAGAAACACCAGGGGATAGAGAGAGAGAGAGAGAGCGAGAGAAACACCAGGGGATAGAGAGAGAGAAAGTGAGAAACACCAGGGGATAGAGAGAGATGGAGAGAAACACCAGGGGATAGAGAGAGATGGAGAGAAACACCAGGGGATAGAGAGAGACGGAGAGAAACACCAGGGGATAGAGAGAGAGAGAGAGAAACACCAGGGGAGAGAGAGAGAGAGAGAAACACCAGGGGATAGAGAGAGAGAGAGAGAGAAACACCAGGGGATAGAGAGAGAGAGAGAGAGAAACACCAGGGGATAGAGAGAGAGATTGAGAGAGAGAGAAACACCAGGGGATAGAGAGAGAGAGAGAGAGAGAGAAACACCAGGGGATAGAGAGAGAGAGAGAGAGAAACACCAGGGGATAGAGAGAGAGAGAGAGAGAGAAACACCGGGGATAGAGAGAGAGAGAGAGAGAAACACCAGGGGATAGAAGAGAGAGAGAGAGAAACACCAGGGGATAGGGAGAGAGAGAGAGAGAAACACCAGGGGATAGAGAGAGAGAGAGAGAGAAACACCAGGGGATAGAGAGAGAGAGAGAGAGAAACACCAGGGGATGGAGAGAGAGAGAGAGAGAAACACCAGGGGATAGAGAGAGAGAGAGAGAGAGAAACACCAGGGGATAGAGAGAGAGAGAGAGAGAGAAACACCAGGGGATAGAGAGAGAGAGAGAAACACCAGGGGATAGAGAGAGAGAGAGAGAGAAACACCAGGGGATAGAGAGAGAGAGAGAGACAAACACCAGGAGATAGAGAGAGAGATGGAGTGAAACACCAGGGGATAGAGAGAGATGGAGAGAAACACCAGGGGATAGAGAGAGATGGAGAGAAACACCAGGGGATAGAGAGAGATGGAGAGAAACACCAGGGGATAGAGAGAGATGGAGAGAAACACCAGGGGATAGAGAGAGATGGAGAGAAACACCAGGGGATAGAGAGAGATGGAGAGAAACACCAGGGGATAGAGAGAGATGGAGAGAAACACCAGGGGATAGAGAGAGTGAGAGAGAGAAACACCAGGGGATATATATAGAGAGAGAGAGAAACACCAGGGGATAGAGAGAGAGAGAGAGAGAGAGAAACACCAGGGGATAGAGAGAGAGAGAGAGAGAGAAACACCAGGGGATCGAGAGAGAGAGAGAGAGAAACACCAGGGGATAGAGAGAGAGAGAAACACCAGGAGATAGAGAGAGAGATGGAGAGAAACACCAGGGGATAGAGAGAGATGGAGAGAAACACCAGGGGATAGAGAGAGATGGAGAGAAACACCAGGGGATAGAGAGAGATGGAGAGAAACACCAGGGGATAGAGAGAGATGGAGAGAAACACCAGGGGATAGAGAGAGATGGAGAGAAACACCAGGGGATAGAGAGAGATGGAGAGAAACACCAGGGGATAGAGAGAGATGGAGAGAAACACCAGGGGATAGAGATAGATGGAGAGAAACACCAGGGGATAGAGAGAGATGGAGAGAAACACCAGGGGATAGAGAGAGATGGAGAGAAACACCAGGGGATAGAGAGAGATGGAGAGAAACACCAGGGGATAGAGAGAGATGGAGAGAAACACCAGGGGATAGAGAGAGAGAGAGAGAGAGAAACACCAGGGGATAGAGAGAGAGATGGAGAGAAACACCAGGGGATAGAGAGAGAGATGGAGAGAAACACCAGGGGATTGAGAGAGATGGAGAGAAACACCAGGGGATAGAGAGAGATGGAGAGAAACACCAGGGGATAGAGAGAGAGAGAGAGAGAGAGAGAGAAACACCAGGGGATAGAGAGAGGAATGGAGAGAAACACCAGGGGATAGAGAGAGAGATGGAGAGAAACACCAGGGGATAGAGAGAGATGGAGAGAAACACCAGGGGATAGAGAGAGATGGAGAGAAACACCAGGGGATAGAGAGAGATGGAGAGAAACACCAGCGGATAGAGAGAGAGAGAGAGAGAGAAACACCAGGGGATAGAGAGAGAGAGAGAGAGAAACACCAGGGGATAGAGAGAGAGATGGAGAGAAACACCAGGGGATAGAGAGAGAGATGGAGGAGTGTTTGCTAGTGCTGTTGGGGAGGGTTTAAACTAAAGTGGCAGGGGGTTGGGAACCTGAGCAGGGAGAGAGAGGAAAGCGTAACAGGAAGGGACAGAAGGTATGGAGTAATAGGTAAAGTGTTAAAAAAGGAAAAAGCAGGAACTAAGCGTCACAAAACAGATTTGAAAGTTCTTTATCTGAATGCACGTAGCATTCGTAATAAAATGGACGAGTTAACGGCACAAATAACTACGTATGGGTATGATCTTGTGGCCATTACAGAAACATGGCTGCAGGGTGACAATGACTGGGAATTAAATATGCCAGGGTATTTAACAATCAGGAAGGACAGGCAGGAAGGAAGGGGAGGTGGGGTGGCTATGTTAATAAAGGAAGGAATCACTGTAATACAGAGAAATGATATTGGGACAAAGCATCAAGATAATGAAACAGTTTGGGTGGAGATCAGGAATAATAAGGGAAAAAAAACATTAGTGGGCGTAGTATATAGGCCTCCTAATAGTTGCAACTCTGCTGGAAGAAGTATTAATCAGGAGATAGTCGGGGCATGTAATAAGGGAACAGCCATAATTATGGGGGATTTTAATTATCATATTAACTGGACAAATCAAATTGGGCAGAGCAGCCTTGAGGACGAGTTCATTGAGTGCATCAGGGATGGATTTCTTGAGCAGTATGTAACTGATCCTACAAGGGGGCAGGCAACCTTGGACCTGGTCCTGTGTAATGAGTCAGGATTAATTAATAATGTCCTAGTTAAGGATCCCCTTGGAACGAGCGACCACAACATGGTTGAATTCCATATCCAATTAGAGGGTGAGAAGGTTGATTCTCAAACAAGCGTACTGAGCTTGAATAAAGGAGACTATGATGGTATGAGAGCGGAATTGATTAAAGTGGACTGGGAAAATAGATTAAAGGGTAAGACGGTACATGAGCAGTGGTGTTCATTTAGGGAGTTATTTTACAACTTTCAAAATAAATATATTCCACTGAGGAAAAAAGGGTGTAAAAGAAATGACAGCCACCCGTGGCTAAGTAAAGAAATCAAGGATAGTATCCGACTAAAAACAAGGACATATAAGGTAGCCAAACTTAGTGGGAGGATAGAAGATTGGGAATTCTTCAAAAGACAGCAAAAAGTAACTAAAGGATTGATTAAGAAAGGGAAGTTAGATTATGAAAAGAAATTAGCAAAAAATATAAAAACAGATAGCAAGAGTTTCTATAGTTATATAAAAAGAAAAAGGGTGGCTAAGGCAAACATAGGTCCCTTAGAGGATGAGACCGGGAAATTAATGGTGGGAAACATGGAGATGGCAAAAATGCTGAACAAATATTTTGTTTCAGTCTTTACAGTAGAGGACACTAAGAATATCCCAACACTGGACAAACAGGGGACTCTCGGGGGGGAGGAGCTAAATACGATTAAAATCACTCAAGAGATGGTACTCAGTAAAATAATGGGACTCAAGGCGGATAAATCCCCTGGACCTGATGGCTTCCATCCTAGGGTCTTGAGGGAAGTGGCAGTAGGGATTGTGGATGCTTTGGTGATAGTTTTCCAAAATTCCCTGGACTCAGGAGAGGTCCCGGCAGATTGGAAAACTGCTAATGTAACACCGTTATTTAAAAAGGGTAGTAGGCAGAAGGCTGGAAATTATAGGCCAGTTAGCTTAACATCTGTGGTGGGTAAAATTTTGGAGTCTATTATTAAGGAGACAGTAACGGAACATTTAGATAAGCATAATTTAATAGGACAAAGTCAGCATGGCTTTATGAAGGGGAAGTCATGTCTGACAAATTTGCTTGAGTTCTTCGAGGATATAACGTATAGGGTGGATAAAGGGGAACCAGTGGACGTAGTGTATTTCGACTTCCAGAAGGCATTCGACAAGGTGCCACATAAAAGATTATTACTTAAGGTAAAAAATCACGGGATTGGGGGTAATATTCTGGCATGGGTGGAGGATTGGTTATCAAACAGGAAGCAGAGAGTTGGGATAAATGGTTCATTTTCGGACTGGCAACCAGTAACCAGTGGTGTTCCACAGGGGTCGGTGCTGGGTCCCCAACTCTTTACAATCTATATTAACGATTTGGAGGAGGGGACCGAGTGCAACATATCAAAATTTGCAGATGATACAAAGATGGGAGGGAAAGTGGAGAGTGAGGAGGACATAAAAAACCTGCAAGGGGATATAGACAGGCTGGGTGAGTGGGCGGAGATTTGGCAGATGCAATATAATATTGGAAAATGTGAGGTTATGCACTTTGGCAGGAAAAATCAGAGAGCAAGTTATTTTCTTAATGGCGAGAGACTGGAAAGTACTGCAGTACAAAGGGATCTGGGGGTCCTAGTGCAAGAAAATCAAAAAGTTGGTATGCAGGTGCAGCAGGTGATCAAGAAAGCCAACGGAATGTTGGCTTTTATTGCTAGGGGGATAGAATATAAAAACAAGGAGGTATTGCTGCAGTTATATAAGGTATTGGTGAGACCGCACCTGGAATACTGCATACAGTTTTGGTCTCCATACTTAAGAAAAGACATACTTGCTCTCGAGGCAGTACAAAGAAGGTTCACTCGGTTAATCCCGGGGATGAGGGGCCGGACATATGAGGAGAGGTTGAGTAGATTGGGACTCTACTCATTGGAGTTCAGAAGAATGAGAGGCGATCTTATTGAAACATATAAGATTGTGAAGGGTCTTGATCGGGTGGATGCAGTAAGGATGTTCCCAAAGATGGGTGAAACTAGAACTAGGGGGCATAATCTTAGAATAAGGGGCTGCTCTTTCAAAACTGAGATGAGGAGAAACTTCTTCACTCAGAGGGTGGTCGGTCTGTGGAATTTGCTGCCCCAGGAAGCTGTGGAAGCTACATCATTAGATAAATTTAAAACAGAAATAGACAGTTTCCTAGAAGTAAAGGGAATTAGGGGTTATGGGGAGCGGGCAGGAAATTGGACATGAAGCTGAGTTCGGATCGGTCAATGCCCTGTGGGTGGCGGAGAGGGCCCAGGGGCTATGTGGCCGGGTCCTGCTCCGACTTCTTGTGTTCTTTAGATTTGTGGTTGGGATCAGATCAGCCATGATCTTATTGAATGGCGGAGCAGGCTCGAGGGGCCGATTGGCCTACTCCTGCTCCAATTTCTTATGTTCTTATGTTCTTATGTTCTTAAACACCAGGGGATAGAGAGAGATGGAGAGAAACACCAGGGGATAGAGAGAGATGGAGAGAAACACCAGGGGATAGAGAGAGATGGAGAGAAACACCAGGGGATAGAGAGAGAGAAAGAAACACCAGGGGACAGAGAGAGAGAAAGAAACACCAGGGGATAGAGAGAGAGAGAGAAAGTGAGAAACACCAGGGGATAGAGAGAGGGAGAGAAAGTGAGAAACACCAGGGGATAGAGAGAGAGAGGGAGAGAAAGTGAGAAACACCAGGGGATAGAGAGAGAGAGAGAAAGTGAGAAACACCAGGGGATAGAGAGAGAGAGGGAGAGAACGTGAGAAACACCAGGGGACAGAGAGAGAGAGGGAGAGAGAGTGAGAAACACCAGGGGATAGAGAGAGATGGAGAGAAACACCAGGGGATAGAGAGAGATGGAGAGAAACACCAGGGGATAGAGAGAGATGGAGAGAAACACCAGGAGATAGAGAGAGATGGAGAGAAACACCAGGGGATAGAGAGAGAGAGAGAGAGAGAGAGAGAAACACCAGGGGATAGAGAGAGAGAGAGCGAGAAACACCAGGGGATAGAGAGAGAGAGAGAGAGAAACACCAGGGGATAGAGAGAGAGATGGAGAGAAACACCAGGGGATAGAGAGAGAGATGGAGAGAAACACCAGGGGATAGAGAGAGAGAGATGGAGAGAAACACCAGGGGATAGAGAGAGAGATGGAGAGAAACACCAGGGGATAGAGAGAGATGGAGAGAAACACCAGGGGATAGAGAGAGATGGAGAGAAACACCAGGGGATAGAGAGAGATGGAGAGAAACACCAGGGGATAGAGAGAGATGGAGAGAAACACCAGGGGATAGAGAGAGATGGAGAGAAACACCAGGGGATAGAGAGAGATGGAGAGAAACACCAGGGGATAGAGAGAGAGGGAGAGAAACACCAGGGGATAGAGAGAGATGGAGAGAAACACCAGGGGATAGAGAGAGAGATGGAGAGAAACACCAGGGCAGAGAGAGAGATGGAGAGAAACACCAGGGGATAGAGAGAGATGGAGAGAAACACCAGGGGATAGAGAGAGAGAGAGAGAGAGAAACACCAGGGGATAGAGAGAGAGATGGAGAGAAACACCAGGGGATAGAGAGAGAGATGGAGAGAAACACCAGGGGATAGAGAGAGAGAGAGAGAGAGAAATACCAGGGGATAGAGAGAGAAACACCAGGGGATAGAGAGAGAGAGAGAGAGAAACACCAGGAGATAGAGAGAGAGATGGAGAGAAACACCAGGGGATAGAGAGAGATGGAGAGAAACACCAGGGGATAGAGAGAGATGGAGAGAAACACCAGGGGATAGAGAGAGATGGAGAGAAACACCAGGGGATAGAGAGAGATGGAGAGAAACACCAGGGGATAGAGAGAGATGGAGAGAAACACCAGGGGATAGAGAGAGATGGAGAGAAACACCAGGGGATAGAGAGAGATGGAGAGAAACACCAGGGGATAGAGAGAGATGGAGAGAAACACCAGGGGATAGAGAGAGATGGAGAGAAACACCAGGGGATAGAGAGAGATGGAGAGAAACACCAGGGGATAGAGAGAGATGGAGAGAAACACCAGGGGATAGAGAGAGAGATGGAGAGAAACACCAGGGGATAGAGAGAGAGATGGAGAGAAACACCAGGGGATAGAGAGAGAGATGGAGAGAAACACCAGGGGATAGAGAGAGATGGAGAGAAACACCAGGGGATAGAGAGAGATGGAGAGAAACACCAGGGGATAGAGAGAGATGGAGAGAAACACCAGGGGATAGAGAGAGATGGAGAGAAACACCAGGGGATAGAGAGAGAGATGGAGAGAAACACCAGGGGATAGAGAGAGAGAGAGATGGAGAGAAACACCAGGGGATAGAGAGAGAGAGAGAGAGAGAAACACCAGGGGATAGAGAGAGAGATGGAGAGAAACACCAGGGGATAGAGAGAGAGATGGAGAGAAACACCAGGGGATAGAGAGAGATGGAGAGAAACACCAGGGGATAGAGAGAGATGGAGAGAAACACCAGGGGATAGAGAGAGAGAGAGAGAGAGAGAGAAACACCAGTGGATAGAGAGAGATGGAGAGAAACACCAGGGGATAGAGAGAGATGGAGAGAAACACCAGGGGATAGAGAGGGAGAGAAACACCAGGGGATAGAGAGAGAGGGAGAGGGAGAGAAACACCAGGGGATCGAGAGAGAGGGAGAGAAACACCAGGGGATAGAGAGAGAGGGAGAGGGAGAGAAACACCAGGGGATCGAGAGAGAGAAAGAAACACCAGGGGACAGAGAGAGAGAGAGAGAGAAAGTGAGAAACACCAGGGGATAGAGAGAGAGAGAGAAAGTGAGAAACACCAGGGGATAGAGAGAGAGAGGGAGAGAAAGTGAGAAACACCAGGGGATAGAGAGAGAGAGGGAGAGAAAGTGAGAAACACCAGGGGATAGAGAGAGAGAGAGAAAGTGAGAAACACCAGGGGATAGAGAGAGAGAGGGAGAGAAAGTGAGAAACACCAGGTGATGGAGAGAGAGAGGGAGAGAGAGTGAGAAACACCAGGGGATAGAGAGAGAGACAAATACCAGGGGATAGAGAGAGAGAGAAACACCAGGGGATAGAGAGAGAGAGAGAGAGAGAGAAACACCAGGGGATAGAGAGAGAGAAAGTGAGAAACACCAGGGGATAGAGAGAGAGAGGGAGAGAAAGTGAGAAACACCAGGGGATAGAGAGAGAGAGGGAGAGAGAGTGAGAAACATCAGGGGATAGAGAGAGAGAAACACCAGGGGATAGAGAGAGAGAGAAACACCAGGGGATAGAGGGAGAGAGAAGCACCAGGGGATAGAGAGAGAGAGAGAGAGAGAGAAACACCAGGGGATAGAGAGAGAGAGAAACACCAGGGGATCGAGAGAGAGAGAGAGAGAGAGAAACACCAGGGGATCGAGAGAGAGAGAGAGAGAGAGAGAAACACCAGGGGATAGATAGATCGATAGATAGAGAGAGAGAGAGAGAGAAACACCAGGAGATAGATAGAGAGAGCGAGAGAGAGAGAAAGTGAGAAACACCAGGGGATAGAGAGAGAGAGAGTGAGAAACACCAGGGGATAGAGAGTGAGAAACACCAGGGGATAGAGAGAGAGAGAGAGAGAGAGAGAAACACCTGAAACACATCTTGGCTCTTGCTGCTTTCCCCTGATAAGCCATCTCCACCAACAGTATCCAAAGCGGTATATCTATTTGAGAGGGAGATGGCCCCAGGGGACTCCTGCTGTACCTGCCTAGTCCTTTTACTCTGCCTGGCGGCCACACATTTCCTTTCTGGCTGCGTAATCTTTACCTGCGGTGTGATCACCTCACTGAACGTGCTATCCACGATAGTCTCAGCATCGCGGATGCTCCACAGTGAATCCACCTGCAGCTCCAGCTCTGAAATGCAGTTAGCCAGTAGCTGCAGCTGGACACACTTCCTGCACACATGGTCACCAGGGACACCTGTAGTGTCCATGACTTCCCACATAGTGCAGGAGGAGCATATCACGGGTGTGAGCTGTGCTGCCATGACTTTTTTTTTATTCGTTCATGGGATGTGGGCGTCGCTGGTGAGGCCGGCATTTATTGCCCATCCCTAATTGCCCTTGAGAAGGTGGTGGTGAGCCGCCTTCTTGAACCACTGCAGTCCGTGTGATGACGGTTCTCCCACAGTGCTGCTAGGAAGGGAGTTCCAGGATTTTGACCCAGCGACAATGAAGGAACGGCGATATATTTCCAAGTTGGGATGGTGTGTGACTTGGAGGGGAACGTGCAGGTGGTGTTGTTCCCATGTACATGCTGCTCTTGTCCTTCTAGGTGGTAGAGGTCGTGGGTTTGGGAGGTGCTGTCGAAGAAGCCTTGGCGAGTGCATCCTGTGGGTGGTACACACTGCAGCCACAGTGCGCCGGTGGTGAAGGGAGTGAATGTTTAGGGTGGTGGATGGGGTGCCAATCAAGCGGGCTGCTTTATCTTGGATGGTGTCGAGCTTTTTGAGTGTTGTTGGAGCTGCACTCATCCAAGCAAGTGGAGAGTATTCCATCACACTCCTGACTTGTGCCTTGTCGATGGTGGAAAGGCTTTGGGGAGTCCGGAGGTGAGTCACTCGCCACAGAATACCCAGCCTCTGACCTGCTCTCGTAGCCACATTATTTACGTGGCTGGTCCAGTTAAGTTTCTGGTCAATGGTGACCCCCAGGATGTTGATGGTGTGGGATTCGGCGATGGTAATGCCATTGAATGTCAAGGGGAGGTGGTTAGACTGTCTCTTGTTGGAGATGGTCATTGCCTGGCACTTATCTGGTGCGAATGTTACTTGCCACTTATGAGCCCAAGCCTGGATGTTGTCCAGGCCTTGCTGCATGCGAGCTCAGACTGCTTCATTATTTGAGGGGTTGCAAATGGAACTGAACACTGTGCAATCATCAGCGAACATCCCCATTTCTGACCTTATGATGGAGGGAAGGTCATTGATGAAGCAGCTGAAGATGGTTGGGCCTAGGACACTGCCCTGAGGAACTCCTGCAGCAATGCCCTGGGGTTGAGATGTTTGGCCTCCAACAACCACTACCATCTTCCTTTGTGCTAAGTATGATCCCAGCCACTGGAGAGTTTTCCCCCTGATTCCCATTGACTTCAATTTTACTAGGGCTCCTTGGTGCCACACTCGGTCAAATGCTGCCTTGATGTCAAGGGCAGTCACTCTCACCTCACCTCTGGAATTCAGATCTTTTGTCCATGTTTGGACCAAGGCTGTAATGAGGTCTGGAGCCGAGTGGTCCTGGCGGAACCCAAACTGAGCATCGGTGAGCAGGTTATTGGTAAGTGCTGCTTGATAGCACTGTCGACGACACCTTCCATTACTTTGCTGATGATTGGCCACATAAGAACATAAGAAATTGGAGCAGGAGTAGGCCAATCGGCCCCTCGAGCCTGCTCCGCCATTCAATAAGATCATGGCTGATCTGATCCCAACCACAAATCTAAAGAACACAAGAAGTAGGAGCAGGACCCGGCCACACAGCCCCTGGGCCCTCTGCGCCACCCACAGGGCATTGACCGATCCGAACTCAGCTTCATGTCCAATTTCCTGCCCGCTCCCCATAACCCCTAATTCCCTTTACTTCTAGAAAACTGTCTATTTCTGTTTTAAATTTATCTAATGATGTAGCTTCCACAGCTTCCTGGGGCAGCAAATTCCACAGACCTACCACCCTCTGAGTGAAGAAGTTTCTCCTCATCTCAGTTTTGAAAGAGCAGCCCCTTATTCTAAGATTATGCCCCCAAGTTCTAGTTTCACCCATCTTTGGGAACATCCTTACTGCATCCACCCGATCAAGCCCCTTCACAATCTTATATGTTTCAATAAGATCGCCTCTCATTCTTCTGAACTCCAATGAGTAGAGTCCCAATCTACTCAACCTCTCCTCATATGTCCGCCCCCTCATCCCCGGGATTAACCGAGTGAACCTTCTTTGTACTGCCTCGAGAGCAAGTATGTCTTTTCTTAAGTATGGAGACCAAAACTGTATGCAGTATTCCAGGTGCGGTCTCACCAATACCTTATATAACTGCAGCAATACCTCCCTGTTTTTATATTCTATCCCCCTAGCAATAAAAGCCAACATTCCGTTGGCTTTCTTGATCACCTGCTGCACCTGCATACCAACTTTTTGATTTTCTTGCACTAGGACCCCCAGATCCCTTTGTACTGCAGTACTTTCCAGTCTCTCGCCATTAAGAAAATAACTTGCTCTCTGATTTTTCCTGCCAAAGTGCATAACCTCACATTTTCCAATATTATTGCATCTGCCAAATCTCCGCCCACTCACCCAGCCTGTCTATATCCCCTTGCAGGTTTTTTATGTCCTCCTCACTCTCTACTTTCCCTCCCATCTTTGTATCATCTGCAAATTTTGATATGTTGCACTCGGTCCCCTCCTCCAAATCGTTAATATAGATTGTAAAGAGTTGGGGACCCAGCACCGACCCCTGTGGAACACCACTGGTTACTGGTTGCCAGTCCGAAAATGAACCATTTATCCCAACTCTCTGCTTCCTGTTCGATAACCAATCCTCCACCCATGCCAGAATATTACCCCCAATCCCGTGATTTGTCCTGCTTTTTGTGGACAGAACTTAGCTGGGCAATTTTCCACATTGTCGGGTTGATGCCAGTGTTGTAGCTGTACTGGAACAGCTTGACTAGAGGTGCAGCTAGTTCTGGAGCACAAGTCTTCAGCACTACAGCCGGGATGTTGTTGGGGCCCATAGCCTTTGCTTTATCCAGTGCACTCAGCCGTTTCTTGATATCACGTGGAGTGAATTGAATTGGCTGAACACTGGCTTCTGTGATGGTGGGGATATCGGGAGGAGGCCGAGATGGATCATCCACTCGGCACTTCTGGCTGAAGATGGTTGCAAACGCTTCAGCCTTGTCTTTTGCACTCACGTGCTGGACTCTGCCATCATTGAGGATAGGGATGTTTACAGAGCCTCCTCCTCCCGTTAGTTGTTTAATTGTCCACCACCATTTATGACTGGATGTGGCAGGACTGTGGAGCTATGATCTGATCCGTTGGTTGTGGAATTGCTTAGCTCTGTCTATAGCATGTTGCTTCCGCTGACCTGTGTTGTCGATTCACCAGGTTGGCACCTCATTTTTAGGTACGCCTGGTGCTGCTCTTGGCATTCTCTTCTACACTCCTCATTGAACCAGGGTTGATCCCCTGGCTTGTTGGTAATGGTAGAGTGAGGAATATGCCGGGCCATTACCTGAGGTTACAGATTGTGCTGGAATACAAATCTGCTGCTGCTGATGGCCCACAGCGCCTCATGGAGGCCCAGTTTTGAGCTGCTCGATCTGTTCTGAATCTATCCCATTTAGCACGGTGGTAGTGCCACACAACACGTTGGATGGTGTCCTCAGTGCGAACACGGGGCTTCATCTCCACGAGGACTGTGCGGTGGTCACTCCTACCAATACTGTCATGGACAGATGCATCTGTGACAGGTAGATTGGTGAAGATGAGGTCAAGTAGGTTTTTCCCTCATGTTGGTTCGCTCACCACCTGCCGCAGGCCCAGTCTGGCAGCTATGTCCTTCAGGACTCGGCCAGCTCGGTCAGTCTTGTTGCTACCGAGCCACTCTTGGTGATGGACATTGAAGTCCCCCACCCAGAGTACATTTTGTGCCCTTGCTACCCTCAGTGCTTCCTCCAAGTGGTGCTCAACATGGAGGAGGACTGATTCATCAGCTGAGGGAGGGCAGTAGGTGGTAATCAGCAGGAGGTTTCCTTGCCCATGTTTGACCTGATGCCATGACATTTCAAGGGGTCCAGAGTCAATGTTGAGGACTCCCAGGGCCACTCCCTCCTGACTGTATATCACCTGGACTGGAGCATCTATATCACTGTTCGTGACCTGAATTCTGCTCTTAACCCTTCTTTTAATCTTTAAACTATTTTTTTTACTATTGTTTCTAACTGAGCCCTCCCCCACCACCAATTTATTAAACCGGCGGATAGAGAGAAAGAGAAACACCGGGGGATAGAGAGAAAGAGGAACACCGGGGGGATAGAGAGAAAGAGAGAGAGAGAGAGAGAGACACTGGGGGATAGAGAGAGAGAGAGAGAGAGAGAGACTGGGCGATAAATAGAAAGAGAAATACGGGGGGACAGAGAGAAAGAGGAACATGGGGGGATAGAGAGAGAAAGAGGAACACGGGGGGATAGAGAGAAAGAGAAACACGGGGGGATAGAGAGAAAGAGAAACACGGGGGGATAGAGGGAGAAAGAGAAACACGGGGGGATAGAGAGAAAGAGGAACACGGGGGGATAGAGAGAGAAAGAGGAACACGGGGGGATAGAGAGAAAGAGGAACACGGGGGGATGGAGAGAAAGAGGAACACGGGGGGATGAAGAGAAAGAGGAACACGGGGGGATGAAGAGAAAGAGAAACACGGGGGGATGGAGAGAAAGAGAAACACGGGGGGATGGAGAGAAAGAGGAACACGGGGGGATGGAGAGAAAGAGAAACACGGGGGGATAGAGAGAAAGAGAAACACGGGGGGATAGAGAGAAAGAGGAACACGGGGGGATAGAGAGAAAGAGAAACACGGGGGGATGGAGAGAAAGAGGAACACGGGGGGATAGAGAGAAAGAGAAACACGGGGGGATAGAGAGAAAGAGAAACACGGGGGGATAGAGAGAAAGAGGAACACGGGGGGATAGAGAGAAAGAGGAACACGGGGGGATAGAGAGAAAGAGAAACACGGGGGGATAGAGAGAAAGAGGAACACGGGGGGATAGAGAGAAAGAGGAACACGGGGGGATAGAGAGAAAGAGAAACACGGGGGTTGGAGAGAAAGAGGAACACGGGGGGATAGAGAGAAAGAAACACGGGGGGTTAGAGAGAAAGAGGAACACGGGGGGATAGAGAGAAAGAGGAACACGGGGGGATAGAGAGAAAGAGGAACACGGGGGGATAGAGGGAGAAAGAGAAACACGGGGGGATGGAGAGAAAGAGGAACACGGGGGGATAGAGAGAAAGAGAAACACGGGGGGATGGAGAGAAAGAGGAACACGGGGGGATAGAGAGAAAGAGGAACACGGGGCGATAGAGAGAGAGAGGAACACGGGGGGATAGAGAGAAAGAGGAACACGGGGCGATAGAGAGAGAGAGGAACACGGGGCGATAGAGAGAAAGAGGAACACGGGGGGATAGAGAGAAAGAGGAACACGGGGAAATAGAGAGAAAGAGGAACACGGGGGGATAGAGAGAGAAAGAGAAACACGGGGGGATAGAGAGAAAGAGGAACACGGGGGGATAGAGAGAGAAAGAGGAACACGGGGGGATAGAGGGAGAAAGAGAAACACGGGGGGATAGAGAGAAAGAGGAACACGGGGGGATAGAGAGAGAAAGAGGAACACGGGGGGATAGAGAGAAAGAGGAACACGGGGGGATAGAGAGAGAGAGGAACACGGGGGGATAGAGAGAAAGAGAAACACGGGGGGATGGAGAGAAAGAGGAACACGGGGGGATAGAGAGAAAGAAACACGGGGGGATAGAGAGAAAGAGGAACACGGGGGGATGAAGAGAAAGAGGAACACGGGGGGATGAAGAGAAAGAGAAACACGGGGGGATGGAGAGAAAGAGAAACACGGGGGGATGGAGAGAAAGAGGAACACGGGATGGAGAGAAAGAGGAACACGGGGGGATGAAGAGAAAGAGGAACACGGGGGGATGAAGAGAAAGAGAAACACGGGGGGATGGAGAGAAAGAGAAACACGGGGGGATGGAGAGAAAGAGGAACACGGGGGGATGGAGAGAAAGAGAAACACGGGGGGATAGAGAGAAAGAGAAACACGGGGGGATAGAGAGAAAGAGGAACACGGGGGGATAGAGAGAAAGAGAAACACGGGGGGATGGAGAGAAAGAGGAACACGGGGGGATAGAGAGAAAGAGAAACACGGGGGGATAGAGAGAAAGAGAAACACGGGGGGATAGAGAGAAAGAGGAACACGGGGGGATAGAGAGAAAGAGGAACACGGGGGGATGGAGAGAAAGAGAAACACGGGGGGATGGAGAGAAAGAGAAACACGGGGGGATAGAGAGAAAGAGGAACACGGGGGGATAGAGAGAAAGAGGAACACGGGGGGATAGAGAGAAAGAGAAACACGGGGGTTGGAGAGAAAGAGGAACACGGGGGGATAGAGAGAAAGAAACACGGGGGGATAGAGAGAAAGAGGAACACGGGGGGATAGAGAGAAAGAGAAACACGGGGGGATGGAGAGAAAGAGGAACACGGGGGGATAGAGAGAAAGAGGAACACGGGGCGATAGAGAGAGAGAGGAACACGGGGGGATAGAGAGAAAGAGGAACACGGGGGGATAGAGAGAAAGAGGAACACGGGGGGATAGAGAGAAAGAGGAACACGGGGGGATAGAGAGAAAGAGAAACACGGGGGGATGGAGAGAAAGAGGAACACGGGGGGATAGAGAGAAAGAGGAACACGGGGCGATAGAGAGAGAGAGGAACACGGGGGGATAGAGAGAAAGAGGAACACGGGGCGATAGAGAGAGAGAGGAACACGGGGCGATAGAGAGAAAGAGGAACACGGGGGGATAGAGAGAAAGAGGAACACGGGGAAATAGAGAGAAAGACATTGACCAGGACAGTGAGAAAAATTCTGTTTAAATTTGCTGTGTGGCCAACAAGAAAGAATGCAATAAATAATCCACGGACAAAATGTGTTTCATTTTGTCACATACAGGGAGAGTGTGATACTGAGACAGAATCACACAGGCACAGGTCGCGACAGACAATCAAATAGGCACACGTAGGGACAGATAGAATCACAGACACACGTAGAGACAGACAGAATCACACAGGCAAAATTTTTTCTTCGCCAGCACCTCCCAAACCCGCGACCTCTACCACCTAGAAGGACAAGGGCAGCAGGCACATGGGAACAACACCACCTGCACGTTCCCCTCCAAGTCACACACCATCCCGACTTGGAAATATATCGCCGTTCCTTCATCGTCGCTGGGTCAAAATCCTGGAACTCCCTTCCTAACAGCACTGTGGGAGAACCTTCACCACACGGACTGCAGCGGTTCAAGAAGGCGGCTCACCACCACCTTCTCAAGGGCAATTAGGGATGGGCAATAAATGCCGGCCTCGCCAGCGACACCCACATCACATGAACAAATAAATAAAACAATCACACAGGCACACATAGTGACAGACAGAATCACACAGGCACACAGACAATCAAACAGGCACATATAGAGACAGACACAATCAGACAGACATATAGAGACAGACACAATCAGACAGACATATAGAGACAGACACAATCAGACAGACATATAGAGACAGACACAATCAGACAGACATATAGAGACAGACAGAATCATACAAGTGCACATAGAGACAGACACAATCACACAGGCATTTGTAGAAAGGGAGACACAAAGACAGACACACATATTGATAAAACAGAGTTTCAAAGGCACACACACAGAGACAGACCCACATAAACACACATGTAGAGAGACACAAAGACAGAATCACAAAGAGAGAGACCGAGATGGTCACACAGATACAGAGAGAGAGACATGTAGAGAGAGAGACACACAGACGCACGTAGAGACACACTAAGACAGTCACACAGACATATGTACAGAGAGAAACAGACTGTCACACAGACGCACATAGAGAGACTCAGAGACAGTCACACAGACATACGTACAGAGAGACACAGACACAGACACAGTGACAGAGACATAGAATCATAGAAAGGTTACAGCACGGAAGGAGTTGGGATGTCTTGTTGAAGTTGTACAGGGCATTGGTGAGGCCACACTTGGAGTACTGTGTACAGTTCTGGTCACCCTATTATAGAAAGGATATTATTAAACTAGAAAGAGTGCAGAAAAGATTTACTAGGATGCTACCGGGACTTGATGGTTTGACTTACAGGGAGAGGTTAGACAGACTGGGACTTTATTCCCTGGAGAGTAGGAGGTTAAGGGGTGATCTTATAGAAGTCTATAAAATAATGAGGGGCATAGATAAGGTCGATAGTCAAAATCTTTTCCCAAAGGTAGGGGAGTCTATAACGAGGGGGCACAGATTTAAGGTGAGAGGGGAGAGATACAAAAGGATCCAGAGGGGCAATTTTTTCACTCAAAGGGTGGTGAGTGTCTGGAACGAGCTGCCAGAGGCAGTAGTAGAGGCGGGTACAATTTTGTCTTTTAAAAAGCATTTGGACAGTTACATGGGGAAGATGGGTATCGAGGGATATGGGCCAAGTGCAGGCAATTGGGACTAGCTTAGTGGTATAAACTGGGCGACATGGACATGTTGGGCCGAAGGGCCTGTTTCCATGTTGTAACTTCTATGAGGCCATTTGGCCCATCGAGTCCACGCCAGCTCTATGCAGGAGCAATCCAGCTAGTCCCACTCCCCCATCCTATCCGACAATTTTTTTCCTTTCAAGTACTTATCCAGTTCCCTTTTAAAAGCCATGATTGAATCCGCCTCCACCGCCCCCTCAGGCAGTGCATTCCAGATCCTAACCACTCACTGCGTAAAAATGTTTTTCCTCATGTCACCTTTGGTTCTTTTGCCAATCACCTTAAATCTATGCCCTCTGGTTCTTGACCCTTCTGCCAATGGGAACAGTTTCTCTCTATCTACTCTGTCTAGACCCTTCATGATTTTGAATACCTCTATCAAATCTCCTCGCAACCGTCTCTGTTCCAAGGAGAACAACCCCAGCTTCTCCAGTCTATCCACATAACTAAAGTCCCTCATCCCTGGAATTATTCTAGTAAATCTCTTCTGCACCCTCTCTAAGGCCTTCACATCTTTCCTAAAGTGCGGTGCCTAGACCTGAACACACTACTCCAGTTGTGGCCGAACCAGTGTTTTATAAAGGTTCATCATGACTTCCTTGCTTTTGTACTCTATGCCTCTATTTATAAAGCCCATGATCCCGTTTGCTTTTTTAAATGCTTTTTCGACCTGCCCTGCCACCTTCAACAATTTATGCACATATACCCCCAGATCTCTCTGTTCCTGTACCCCTTTTAGAATTGTGCCCTCCAGTTTATATTGCCTCTCCTCGTTCTTCATACCGAAATGTATCACTTTGCATTTTTCTGCGTTAAATTTCATCTGCCACGTGTCCGCGCATTCCACCAGCCTGTCCATATCCTCCTGAATTCTATCACTATCCTCCTCACTGTTTACTACCCTTCCAAGTTTTGTGTCACCTGCAAACTTTGAAATTATGCCCTGTGCACCCAAGTCCAAATCATTAATATATATCAAGGAAAGCAGTGGTCCCAGCACCAACCCTTGGGGAACACCACTGTACACCTCCCTCCAGTCCGAAAAACAACCGTTCACCACTACTCTCTGCTTCCTGTCCCTTAGCCAATTCTGTATCCATGTTGCTACTGCCCCCTTTATTCCAAGGGCCGCAATCTTGATGACAAGCCTATCATGCGGTACTTTATCAAACGCCTTTGATATACACCACATCAAACACATTGCCCTCACCTACCCTCTCTATTACCTCATCAAAAAAACTCCATCAGGTTAGTTAAACACGATTTGCCTTTAACAAATCCTGCTGGCTTTCCCTAATCAATCCACACTCATCCAAGTGACTGTTAATTCTGTCCCAGATTATCATTTCTAAAAGTTTCCCCACCAACCAGGTTAAACTGACCTGTAGTTGCCGGGTTTATCCTTACACCCTTTTTTGAACAAGGGTGTAACATTTGCAATTCTCCAGTCCTCTGGCACCTCCCCTGTATCTAAGGATGTTTAGAAGATTATGACCAGTACCTCCGCAATTTCTACCCTCACTTCCCTCAGCAACCAAGGATGCATCCCATCCGGACCTGGTGACTTACCTACTTTAAGTACAGCCAGCCTTTCTAGTGCCTCCTCTTTATCAATTATTAGCCCATCCAGTATCTCAACTATATTTTCCTTTACTGAGACTCAGGCACCATCTTCTTCCTTGGTAAAGACAGATGCAAAGTACTCATTTAGTACCTCGGCCATGCCCTCTGCCTCCATGAGTAGATCTCCTTTATGGTCCCTAATCGGCCCCAACCCTCGTCTTACTACTCGTTTTCTATTTATATGCCTGTAGAAGACGTTTGGATTCCCTTTTATGTTGGCCGCCAGTCGATTCTCATACTCTCTCTTTGCCCCTCTTATTTCCTTTCTCACTTCTCCTCTGAACTTTCTATATTCTGCCTGGTTCTCACTTGTGTTATCAACCTGACATCTGTCATACACCCCTTTTTTCTGTTTCATCTTACTCACTATCTCTTTTGTCATCCAGGGAGCTCTGGCTTTAGTTGCCCTACCTTTCTCCCTCATGGGAATGTACCTAGACTGTACCCGAACCATCTCCTCTTTAAAGGCCGCCCACTGTCCAATTACAGTTTTGCCTGCCAATCTTTGATTCCAATTTACTCGGGCCAGGTCTGCTCTCATCCCACTGAAATTGGCCCTCCTCCATTTAAGTACTTTTACTTTAAAGTGGTCTGTGTCCTTTTCCATTAGCTATTCTAAACCTTATGACACTATGATCACTGTTCCCTAAATGTTCCCCCACTGACACTTGCTCCACTTGGCCCACCTCATTCCCCAGAACCAAGTCCAGCAATGTCTCCTTCCTCATTGGGCCGGAAACGTACTGGTCAAGAAAGTTCTCCTGAACACATTTCAAAAATTCCTCCCCCTCTTTGCCCCTTTATATTATTACTATCCCAGTCTATATTAGGATAGATGAAGTCCCCCATTATCACTACTCTATGGCTCTTTCACCTCTGTAATTTCCCTACAAATTTGTTCCTCTATCTCCTTCCCACAAGTTGGTGGCCTATAGAATACACCCAGTAGTGTAATGGCACCTTTATTGTTTCTTAACTCTAAACAAATAGATTCTGTCCTTGACCCCTCCAGGACATCCTCTCTCTCCAGCACTGCAATATTCTCCTTAATCAATACTGCCACCCCCCTTCCCTCCTTTCTTTCCTTCCTTTCCTTCCCTATCTTTCCTGAACACCTTGTATCCAGGAATATTTAGTATCCAATCCTGCCCTTTTTTGAGCCAGGTCTCCGTTATCACCATGACACCATATTCCCATGTGGCTATTTGCGCCTCCAGCTCACCAACCTTGTTTACCACACTTCGTGCATTTACACACATGCACTGTAAACCTAGCTTAGACCTTCTTGTACTCTCTCTCAGTCTGATCCCATCTAATACTGTACTATCTCTTACTCTAGTGCTATCTGTCTCTCCCAATCCTTTGTGCACCTTGTTTCTCCTTTCCAATGCTACATCCTGGTGCCCATCCCCCTGCCAAATTCGTTTAAACCCTCCCCCCCACAGCACTAGTGAACCTCCCCACGAGGATATTGGTCCCGGCTCTGTTGAGGTGCAACCCGTTTGGCCTGTACAGGTCCCACCTCCCCCAGAACTGGTCCCAATGCCCCAGGAATCTAAAGCCCTCCCTCCTGCACCATCTCTCCAGCCACGCTTTCATCTGCTGTATCCTCCTATTTCTATACTCACTAGCGCGTGGCACCAGGAGTAATCAGGAGATTACTGCCTTTGAGGTCCTGCTTATTAATCTCTTTCCTAACTCCTTAAAATCTGCCTGCAGGACCTCATCTCTCTTTCTACCTTTGTTGTTGGTACCGATATGGACCACGACCTCTGGCTGTTCCCCCTCCCCCTCCAGAATGCTCTGCAGCCGCTCAGTGATATCTTTGACCCTGGCACCAGGGAAGCAACATTGAGAGACACAGAAGCAGAGTCACACAGACACATTTAGAGACAGACACAGGGACAGCGTATCACAGACAGATGTAGAGGGAGCCACAGAGACGGACACAGGTAGAGATGGAGACAGTCACACACACACAGAATGGCACATATATACAGACAGGCACAATGAGAAGATAGAAAGAGCTTCCCAAAGACAAATTCTGTATCTCAGGCTGTGTTCCCTCCAATTGCTGTTCCAGGATATCTGCTCTTACTGACCAACAATCCTCACCTGTCTTGTTGCAGTGATGATGCAGGAATCCAAACTGAATAATTTCCAACAGAGGCAGCTAAACAGAAGGCTTCAGGGTGAGTATATTTACACATGTGCTTCTCACGCTGTATTTTGCAGTAAACAAAAACCCGTGCTGTACCTGCCCTGGGAGTGTTTGATGGGACAGTGTAGAGGGAGCTTTACTCTGTATCTAACCCGTGCTGTACCTGCCCTGGGAGTGTTTGATGGGACAGTGTAGAGGGAGCTTTACTCTGTATCTAACCCGTGCTGTACCTGCCCTGGGAGTGTTTGATGGGACAGTGTAGAGGGAGCTTTACTCTGTATCTAACCCGTGCTGTACCTGCCCTGGGAGTGTTTGATGGGACAGTGTAGAGGGAGTTTTATTCTGTATCTAACCCATGCTGTACCTGCCCTGGGAGTGTTTGATGGGACAGTGTAGAGGGAGCTTTACTCTGTATCTAACCCATGCTGTACCTGCCCTGGGAGTGTTTGATGGGACAGTGTAGAGGGAGCTTTACTCTGTATCTAACCCGTGCTGTACCTGCCCTGGGAGTGTTTGATACTGACACGGTGCCAAAGTTGGAAAATTCCTTCCATTCTTCACTCCACATCCTCGAAGCGAGACAGACACTCAGCTTTGGTTAGTTCTGGGCACCGCACCTCAGGAAGGATATATTGGCCTTGGAAGGGGTACAGCGCAGATTCACCAGTAGTTTGTTTGATAAGACTTGTGACTAAGGTCAGAGTATGTGGAGTTGAGGGCACGTAGCAGAATGGATAACAAGCTGGCTACAAAATAGAAAACAGAAGCCCAACAAGAGGGGATGAAATTCTAGATTTAATCCAGGGAAATGAAGATGGACAAGTGGGTGAAGTGACAGTGGGTGACCATATTGGGGATAGTGACCACAATTCAGTTAGTTTTAGCATTATTATGGAAAAGGACAGAGTTAAATCAGGAGTGAATGTTTTAAATTGGGAGAAGGCAAATTTTACAGAACTAAGAGGTGATTTGGCAGAAGTGGACTGGACACAACTACTTGAGGAGAAATCAGTGGCAAGCCAGTGGGAGGCACTAAAAAGTGAAATTCTACGGGTACAATGCAGACACGTCTCCTCAAAGAGAAAGGGTGGCACTGCCAAATTTAGAGCCTTCTGGTTGTCGAGAAGTATACGGGGCTAGATAAAGCAGAAAAAGAAAACTAAATACTGCAGAAAGCCTGAAGGAGTATGGAAAGTACAGGGATGACGCAAAAAAGGAAATAAGGAAAGCAAAGAGAGGGCATGAAAAAATATTAGCTAGTAAGATTAAAGAAAACCCAAAGATGTTTTATCAGTACATCAAGAACAAGAGGATAGCTAAGGAAAAGGTGGGACCTATCAGGGATGATAAGGGTAACTTGTGTGTAGAAGCAGAGGATGTGGGTAGGGTTTTAAATGAATATTTTGTCTCCGTATTCACAAAGGAGAGGGATGATCCGGACATAGTAGTTAAAGAGGAGAGGTGTGAAATACTGGATAAAGTAAACATAACGAGAGAGGAAGTACTAGAGGGACTGGAATCCTTGAAAGTTGATAAGTCACCAGGGCCGGATGGATTGTTTCCTAGGCTATTGAAGGAAGCCAGGGAGGAAATAGCGGATGCTCTGAGGATCATTTTCCAATCCTCACTAGATACAGGGGAGGTACCGGAGGACTGGAAGACTGCAAACATAGTACCATTGTTTAAAAAGGGTACGAGGGAAAGGCCGAACAATTATAGGCCGGTCAGTCTTACCTCGGTGGTGGGCAAACTATTAGAATCAATACTGAGAGATAGGATAAACTGTCACTTGGAAAGGCATGGTTTAATCAGGGATAGTCAGCATGGATTTGTTCAGGGAAGGTATGCCTTACAAATCTGATTGAATTCCTTGAGGAAGTGACAAGGAAGATTGATGAGGGTCGTGCAGTGGATGTTGTCTACATGGATTTTGGTAAGGCATTTGACAAGGTCCCACATGGCAGACTGGTCAGAAAGGTAAAAGCCCATGGGATACAGGGAAATGTGGCAAATTGGATCCAAAATTGGCTCAGTAACAGGAAACAAAGGGTAAAAGTCGATGGATGTCTTTGCGAATGGAAATCCGTTTCCAGTGGTGTGCCACAGGGCTCAGTTTTGGGTCCCTTGCTGTTTGTGGTATATATTAATGATTTGGACTTGAATGTAGGGGGCATGATTGGCAAATTTGCAGACGACACAAAAATTGGCCGTGTAGTTGATAGTGAAGAGGATAGCTGTAGACTCCAAGAAGATATCAATGGGTTGGTGGAGTGGGCGGAAAAGTGGCAAATGGAGTTCAACCCGGAGAAGTGTGAGGCAATGCACTTAGGGAGGGCAAACAATAAAAGGGAATACGCAGTAAACAGGACTATATTGAGAGGGGTAGAGGAAGTGAGAGACCTTGGAGTGCATGTGCACAGGTCCCTAAAGGTGGTAGATAAGGTTGTGAAGAAGGCATACGGAATGATCTCCTTTATTAGCCGAAGTATAGAATACAAAAGCAGGGATGTAACGATGGAACTGTATAAAACACTGGTAAGGCCACAGCTGGAGTATTGTGCGCAGTTCTGGTCACCACATTACAGGAAGGACGTAATTGCTCTGGAGAGAGTGCAGAGAAGATTTACAAGAATGTTGCCAGGGCTTGAAAATTGCAGCTCCGAGGAGAGATTGGATTGGCTGGGGTTGTTCTCCTTGGAGGCTGAGGAGAGACTTGATTGAGGTGTACAAAATTATGAGGAGCCCAGATAGAGTCGACAGGAAGTACCTGTTTCCCCTAGCGGAGAGTTCAAGAAGTAGAGGACATAGATTTAAGCTGATTGGCAGAAGGATTAGAGGGGACATGAGGAAAAACTTTTTTACCCAGAGGGTGGTGGGTGTATGGAATTCGCTGCCCGAATTGGTGGTAGAGGCAGGGACCTTCAACTCTTTTAAAAAGTACCTGGACCTACACCTGAAGTGCTGTAAGCTGCAGGGCTACGGACCGGGTGCTGGAAGGTGGGATTAGAATGGGCACCTGGTTGTTCTTCAAGCCGGCGCAGACATGATGGGCCGAATGGCCCCCTTCTGTGCTGTATCTTTTCTATGGTTCTATGGTTCTATTTAAGGTAATTGGCAAAAGAACCAGAGATGAGATTGGGAGAATTTTTTTACACAGCGAGTTGTGATGATCTGGAATGCACTGCCTGAAAGGGCGGTGGAAGCAGATTCAATAATAACTTTCAAAAGGGAATTGGATAAATACTTGAAAGGAAAAAATTACAGGGCTCTGGGGAAAGAGCAGGGGAATGGGACTAATTGGATAGCTCTTTCAAAGAGCCAGCACAGGCACGATGGGCCGAATGGCTTCCTTCTGTGCTGTAAGGTTCTATAAGAATAGTTAGAAAAGCTGAGTTACATTTAAATATATTTAACACAGGCCTGGAGAAAGTAAGATTGAGGTTTTTAAGGTGAACATGGGATTAGATTCTGTCCAGTTGGATAGGCTGGGGATGGGAGAACTAGGGAATGTGTGTCTCATATTTGCTGGACGTTTCTAGTTGAGTGCTGGGCCACGTTTGTTGTCTCAATATTTATTTTCTTGTAGAGGGCGATGCTTTTCCTGCGAGCTTCAATCCCTCCTCCAGCCATGTTTCAGCACCCCCTCCACTGCCACCAACACCATCTCTCCGAGTCAGCCCCTCCTCCAAACCACACCTGCGACCCGCAGAAAGCTGCCGTGCTGGGGACGCATATCAACGGGAAAAGTTTCGGCCGCGACCAACAAGTAGGTATTTAAATATATCCGATGTAGTAACGTCAGCAGCACCCTTCCAACCTGTCACACCCCAAACAATCAGCCCCGTTATTGGACTGATTTATTGGACAGATCCCACAAAGGGAGAACTCAGTAAGTACCTGGTGCTTTAAGCCTCTCTGAAACATCGCTGAATAAATCCAAGTTAGGGAACCCCCTTCATTGTAAGGTCAGGCAATGCCTTCACTGTAAAATTAGGGATCCCCCTCAGAGCTCTTCCCAAAGCAACCTATTTTCATGCAAGCTTCCTGAACACAAACAGTGATTCTGTTGTACAAAGGTGATAAAGTCCCACATAAGAGGTTAGTGTGCAAAATTAAAGCATTTGGGATTGGTGGTAATATACTGGCATGGATTGAAAATTGGTTAACAGACAGGAAACAGAGAGTAGGAATAAATGGGTCTTTTTTGGGGTGGCAGGCAGTGACTAGTGGGGTACCGCAGGGATCAGTGCTTGGGCCCCAGCTATTCACAATATATATCAATGATTTGGATGAGGGAACCAAATGTAATATTTCCAAGTTTGCTGACGACACAAAACTAGGTGGGATTGTGAGTTGTGAGGAGGATGCAAAGAGGCTTCAAGGCGATTTAGACAAGTTGAGTGAGTGGGCAAATACATGGCAGATGCAGTATAATGTGGATAAATGTGAAGTTATCCACTTCGGAAGGAAAAACAGAAAGGCAGAATATTATTTAAATGGTGATAGATTGGGAAATGTTGATGTACAAAGGGACCTGGGTGTCCTTGTACACCAGTCACTGAAAGCAAACATGCAGGTGCAGCAAGCAGTTAGGAAGGCAAATGGTATGTTGGCCTTCATTGCAAGAGGATTTGAGTACAGGAGCAAGGATGTCTTACTGCAGTTATACAGGTCCTTGGTGAGACCACACCTGGAGTACTGTGTGCAGTTTTGGTCTCCTTACCTAAGAAAGGATATACTTGCCATAGAGGGAGTGCAACGAAGGTTCACCAGACTGATTCCTGGGATGGCAGGACTGTCGTATGAGGAGAGATTGGGTCGACTCGGCCTGTATCCACTCGAGTTTAAAAGAATGAGAGGGGATCTCATTGAAACATATAAAATTCTGACAGGGCTAGACAGACTGGATGCAGGGAGGATGTTTCCCCTGGCTGGGGGGTCCAGAACCAGGGGTTACAGTCTCAGGATACAGGGTAGGACATTTAGGACGGAGATGAGGAGAAATTTCTTCACTCAGAGGGTGGTGAACCTGTGGAATTTTCTACCTCAGGAGGCCAAGTCACTGAATATATTGAAGAAGGAGCTAGATAGATTTCTAGACACAAAAGGCATCAAGGGGTATGGGGAGAGAGCGGGAATATGGTATTGAGATAGAGGATCAGCCATGATCATATTGAATGGCGGAGCAGGCTCGAAGGGCCGAATGGCCTATTCCTATTTTCTATGTCTATGCTTCTATGTATAGCAGCGCTGTATTTTTCCCACATATCACTCAACATGCTTTCTGAAAATGTTTCCATTCGCCATTTTTTCCTCAGTAACTGAAATTCCTAGTGTCCAAAATAAAGTTTTAATTCGAATAAAAAACTTAAAACAATTACATATTTCAAAATAACTAGATTAAATTTATCCACTGAATTGTCTTTTGTAACGTTTACTTCACTAAAGGCCTCAGCATCTGCCAAAAGCCCAGGCTTAGACTTGATATTTTTGCCCAGAGCTGTGACACTATTGCGCTGGTCTGTTCACCAGCTGATTCTGGCCCTCGGGTTGGTGCTGAGGGCTGTCTTCCAACTCCCACCCCACCTCACCCCACCTCACCCCATCCCACCCCACCCCACCTCACCTCACCCCACCCCACCCCACCCCACCCCACCTCACCCCACCCCACCCCACCCCACCCCACCTCACCTCACCCCACCCCACCCCACCCCACCTCACCCCACCTCACCCCACCCCACCCCACCCCACCCCACCTCACCTCACCCCACCCCACCCCACCCCACCTCACCCCACCTCACCCCACCCCACCCCACCCCACCTCACCTCACCCCACCCCACCCCACCCCACCCCACCCCACCCCACCTCACCCCACCCCACCCCACCCCACCCCACCCCACCCCACCTCACCTCACCCCACCCCACCCCACCTCACCCCACCCCACCTCACCCCACCCCACCCCACCTCACCCCACCCCACCCCACCTCACCCCACCCCACCCCACCCCACCCCACCTCACCCCACCCCACCTCACCCCACCCCACCCCACCTCACCCCACCCCACCTCACCCCACCCCACCCCACCTCACCCCACCCCACCCCACCTCACCTCACCCCACCCCACCCCACCTCACCCCACCCCACCCCACCCCACCCCACCTCACCTCACCCCACCCCACCCCACCTCACCCCACCCCACCTCACCCCACCCCACCCCACCTCACCCCACCTCACCTCACCCCACCCCACCC
The DNA here is from genome assembly GCF_035084215.1 of Heptranchias perlo. Taxonomy (NCBI): domain Eukaryota; kingdom Metazoa; phylum Chordata; class Chondrichthyes; order Hexanchiformes; family Hexanchidae; genus Heptranchias; species Heptranchias perlo. Next base: position 18,471,039 of record NC_090364.1, on the reverse strand, counting down.
CACCTCACCCCACCCCACCCCACCCCACCTCACCCCACCTCACCCCACCCCACCTCACCCCACCTCACCCCACCCCACCTCACCTCACCTCACCTCACCCCACCTCACCCCACCCCACCTCACCTCACCTCACCCCACCCCACCCCACCCCACCTCACCTCAGTTTCATATCCTCTTTAGAAGTGGTCAGGCCTAGAGCTCCTATCAGATTGTGCCCCCCTCCCTCATTATCACAACCCCTGACCACACCACCCCCTAATCCCACAATCCCCCAGCCACCGACCTACTTGCCTGCACCCCTTCCTTGGGTCTCTTCTCAAAGCTTCCTATCTTCATAGTGGCTTACCTGAACTGAAAACATACTGAGACCACTATGCAAATGTACAGGAATAAGTGAAAGTCCCATAAACTAACACTCCTTTTCAATTCGGGCTTTTCATTTTTTAAATTTACTTTCACATTGATGAGGCTGCAACAATGAAATCCATTGTTATGGTGATCCTCTCACTCTCGCTCCCTCCCCTGCCCCCTCCCTTCCCGCTCCCCTCCCCTCTCTTCTCTCACTCCCCTCCCATCTCTTCTCTCACTCCCCTCCCATCTCTTCTCTCACTCCCCTCCCCTCTCTTCTTTCACTCCCCTCCCCTCTCTTCTCTCACTCCCCTTCCCTCTTTTCTCTCACTCCCTTCTTTTCTCTCAATGTCTACCCCGGCTCTCCTCTACCCCCGCTCTCTTTCCCCCACTGCCCTCTCCACTTGTCCAACCTTCTCTCCTCTGCTCCCCTTATCCTCTGCTTCTCCCCACCTCTTTCCCCCAACTTCTTCTTCACCTTCTCCTCCTCCTCCCTTTATCTCCCTCTTCCCTGTATCCCCTTCTCCTACTCTGCCTTTTCCGCCTTCTCCGCTCCACCTCCCCTTTCCCCTCATCCATACTCCCCATCCCCATCCTCCTCTTCTTCCTCCTTCCCTTATTCATCTCCCTTTCCCCCCTCCCCTTCCCTACCAATCCACACCTATTTCCCCATCTCTGCCTCTTCCACTTCCACTTTTACCTGCTCTTCCTTTTCCTTATACCTCTCTTCTCTTTCCCCACTCTCCCCTTCTCCCCCGCCCTCCCCTTCTCCCCCGCCCTCCCCTTCTCCCCCCTTCTCCCCCGCTTCCCCTCTCTTTCTCCCATCTCTCCCCACTCTCTCCCCCACACTTTCCCCCCTTCTCCCCTCTATCTCTCCCCCCGCTCTCTCCCCCTCCCCCTCTCTCTGTTTTTCATGTACTGTTATACTCCCTCGCTTCCACTCATGCTCTATCTCTCGCTTGCTGTCATTATGTATTTTGCTCCTGCTATCGCTCACACTTGCTCACTCGCTGTGACAATCAGTATTCGTTTTATTTCAGGGAACTTGGAGAAAGAAAAGCAGCGACTGCAGAATCTGATGGCAACTGGGAAGGACAGTCCTGGGCCGGATCAAAAACAAAAACCCAGGAAGAAGGAAGAGGAGCCGCCAGAAATCGACCGGTTCGAAGAGTGTGAGTGATTCTGGCGGCAGCAGCGCACAGTTCCTCTGCTCTACAGTTGGAGCAAAGGCTGGTTCCTGGTACGGTGCTGGCTCGGAATCTGGCTCTAGTCCTGTTCCTGATCATAGTTTGAAGCTGCTCCTGCTCCTGGCCCAGGATCCAGTCCTGCTTGATCTGGTTCTGGTCCTGGTTCTGATGCTGATGTTCAAACAGCTCTTGCTCCTGTTCGAATTCTGATCCCGGGTGGAGGCGGCCAATGGCTGAGGGTGGGGCAGTGGGTCGGTGAGGGTGGGTCGGTGAGGGTGGGTCGGTAAGGGTGGGTCGGTGAGGGTGGGGCGGTGTGTCATTGAGGGTGGGGCGGTGTGTCGTTGAGGGTGGGGCGGTGAGGGTGGGGCTGTGTGTCGGTGAGGGTGGGGCTGTGTGTCGGTGAGGGTGGGCTTGTGTGGGTGGGTCGGTGAGGGTGGGGCTGTGTCGGTGAGGGTGTGTCGGTGAGGGTGTGTCGGTGAGGGTGTGTCGGTGAGGGTGGGGCTGTGAGGGTGGGGTTGTGAGGGTGGGGTTGTGAGGGTGGGGCTGTGTGTCGGTGAGGTTGGGCCGGTGAGGGTGGGGCTGTGTGTCGGTGAGGGTGGGCCGGTGAGGGTGGGGCTGTGTGTCGGTGAGGGTGGGCCGGTGAGGGTGGGACTGTGTGTCGGTGAGGATGGGCCGGCGAGGGTGGGCCGGTGAGGGTGGGACTGTGGGCCGGCGAGGGTGGGTCAGTGATGGTGGGACTGTGGGTCAGCGAGGGTGGGTCGGTGAGGGTGGGACTGTGGGCCGGTGAGGGTGGGTCGGTGATGGTGGGACTGTGGGTCAGCGAGGGTGGGTCGGTGAGGGTGGGACTGTGGGCCGGTGAGGGTGGGTCGGTGATGGTGGGACTGTGGGTCAGCGAGGGTGGGTCGGTGAGGGTGGGCCGGTGATGGTGGGACTGTGGGTCAGCGAGGGTGGGCCGGTGAGGGTGGGGCTGTGGGTCAGCGAGGGTGGGCCGGTTACTGAACTCAATGTTCTTTTCCTGTTCCAGTATGTAATGAGATTGAAGAGAGACGAGAGTTTCTGGAACAGATGGAATCTCTCGGCCGAGGAAAGGATTTTCGAACAATCATCCACACCGAAATCTCCCAGGTACTGTGGGGAGAACAAAACGTAGCAATGGGAAATGCCAATCTGTCCCACCCACTGGGACTATTATCTTGTTAACCTCAGGTACAGTCAGTAGGAAACGTAGGGGGAAAAAAACTATTCGATAGGGCCCATTTTCAGGTGCAGGTAGCGTGATCCGCTATTTCCCCATGCCCGATGGCCCCTACACAGGCAGCACATGAATTTCGAGCTGCCTGCTACTTACCGTGATATCTCCGTGCAGCCAGCGCTACCCGCACTGAGAGGCTGCACGGAGAATGAGGAAGCCGGAAATGGAGCGTGCTCGGTGCACGTCACAGGCAGCCTGCAGGTGCACGTCACAGGCAGCCTGCAGGTGCACGTCACAGGCAGCCTGCAGGTGCACGTCACAGGCAGCCTGCAGGTGCACGTCACAGGCAGCCTGCAGGTGCACGTCACAGGCAGCCTGCAGGTGCACGTCACAGGCAGCCTGCAGGTGCACATTTTAAATGGGACATGCACAGTCCACTAGGAGGAGGGAAAGATGGCTGCAAGGATGGCAGGACCGGCACAAGAGAGGGTCCCACGTTTCTTGGATGATGCACTGGAGGCCCTGATGGAAGGGGTGGACGAAAGGAGGGCCAACATGTACCCGCAGGGTGGCAGGAGACCCTCCTGACTCCAGCTCCGCAGGCTGTGGCGCAGGGTGTGAATGCCAGGAGCATGGCGCCATGCATGTGGGTGCAGTGCCGAAAGAAGTTCAATGATTTGACTCGAGTGGTGAAGGTGAGTGAATGCACATCCAACCAACTGCCCCACTGCTCCACGCATCGCACCCCCTGTCACCCACCCACCAACAAACACTGCCCATCCATACGCAATGCTGCACTCGGCATGTTGCATCTCACCCGCACATAGTACCACACTTGCAGGCCACACAACCACCACTCACAGGTCACACACACTGGCAGCTATTCGACCAAGACAGGCACATCACCCACACACCCTGCAGGATACTCATTGACACACTGTCCTCTGTCTTGCAGGAGAAGGTGGCGCATAGCAGTCGGCAGCAGGAGGGACCTGAGGGTGGACGGGGATGTTTACACGTCCTCACCCCCCCTCGAGGAAACTGTGCTTCGGATCACTGGGCGGGCCATCGCTGCAGCCATCACAACATGCTGACCTGGAGGTCCCGATGAAGGGGGGGGGGGTCTCTGCATATCTAATGCTCCTTCTCCTTTCCCACATCTCCCTCCTCCCATAATCTTTTCTTACTTACGTGCTGCAGATGCTGTCGACACACACATATTACTTGATCCTCTCCCCACTCCACAACTCAACCTGTTTCCCTTTGTCATTGCAGATACCCAAGAACGCGTGACAGCACAATCCAGGGAGGAGCAAGAGGAAAAGGAGGTGGAGGAGGAGGAAGAGGAGGAGGAGGACACTGAAGCCACACCATCACTCGATCTGACTCTTGCTTCCACCAGCTCAGAGACTGACACTGCACGTCCTTTAGAGGCCGGGTTAGAGGAGGGATCGGCACGTGGTGAGACACCGAGCACAAGTGGGCAGGAGCCAGGGCGGGGGGAACGGATCCCACAGATGCCAGCTCGCCGGAGGGCGAGGTCACTCACTAGTTCTGTTGCAGAGGAGCCAGATGAGGACTTAATGGGCCAGGATACAGAAGACGGCTGATGGGCGTACACCACCAAATGCTTGGTACACTGGAAAGTCTGCCAGAAAGCCTGCGCACGATGAGAAGGGGCATGGAGGAGTCCAGCTCCAACTTGGCACAGGGCTTTGCGCAGAGCTTGGAGCCTGTCCTTTCCCACATGGAACGGGTGGTCATCTCCATCAGCGCCCCTGTGGAACCCACCATGATGCAGCGTCTGATGACTGATGTCGCGGCTTCCATTGCAGCACAAACCGATGTCATCAAAGGTTTGCAAGCTACGGTTGCTGCTCAGACTGCTGCTATCGGGCTCTGGATTCCACTGTGGAACGGGGCTTCCAGGGCGTCACAGCACTCCAGCAATCCGTTCTCCAGCTGATCACCAGGATTGCTGAGGTGCCGTCCCGGGAGAGTGGCAGTGGTGCCATGGCAGTCGGACCTGCTGTCCTCTCTCAGGACGACAGCATTCTGCTCCCACCCCTGCCACTCCACCAGTGCCCTTTCTGTTGCCTTTCGGCCAGACTGCCACAGCCCATGCCGAGATGGTGCAGTCTGAAGCTGGGCTCTCCCGGCCCAGACCTGCTCAACGTCGTTCTCCAAGGTCCATCTGCACGCTCCTCCATTGAAGACTAGCTTAGTGGTATAAACTGGGCGACATGGACATGTTGGGCCAAAGGGCCTGTTTCCATGTTGTAAACTTCTATGATTCTAAGACCAGCAGCCTCCCACCACCCATGCTCCAGCCACTGGGGACGCACCTCGTAGGAGCACTTGGATAGGTAAAGGCACATGAACAACAGGCACTAAGGGAATGCACAAGGGTGAATAATTCTGTTCTGTTTCCATAATTTAATTTATTCATTGATAAATGAGACAATGAATTTGCATTTGGTGGTGGTTTTTATTTGTGCGATGAGCTGAGAGGGACACCAATGTGCAATCAAATGGAGGGCGATTTGATTGTCTTGTGGGAGCGGAAAGGTGGGGAGTACAGGACTGTTGGTGAGTTGGGGGATGTAGTTGACATTATTGATAGCGGGCACGGATCAGGCGACCACACAGAGCCCTTGCAGACAAGGTGTGTGGTCCCTGTTGCACCCTTGCATCTTCCTCTACTTCCTCTTCCGGCTCCTCCCCCTCCCCCTCCCCCTCCTCAGCCTCCTCCACCTCCATCTCTGGCTCAGGGTCTTCTCTGATCATTGGTGGCAAAGGCTGGTCCCTCGTGATGGCGAGGTTGTGCAGCATGCAGCAGACCACCACAAATCTGCCCACTCGCACAGCGGAGTATTGCAGGGCTCCTCCAGACTGGTCCAGGCAGCGGAAGGGTTGTTTGAGGAGGCCTATGGTGTGCTCCATGATGTTGCATGTGGCAGGATGGGTCTCATTATAGACCTGCTGTGCACGTGTGCGTGGGTTGCCGACCGGACTCATGAGCCACGCAATGGGTGGAGCCTTAATAAAGATGCAAGATTTAGAATCAAGAACTTTATAGTGGGATTTAAATATTTAAATGAGGCCACACATGCCAGTAGTGCAGCCTCATTACTTGCCCCATGTTACCAGTCTGAAACAGGGCCACGAGGCCTTGGGGGGGAGGGGTGGGGTGGAGTGCGGTCTAAAGTTGGGGCTTTCCCCACTCTGCTGGCTGGACATGAATGGGTTTAAAACCCCTCAGCCTTCCCCAATGGGGTTCAGTGAAGACTGCCCATAATTCATCAACTCGCATAAATTAGAGTTCAGATTCAGAGACTGTCCACATAAATGTGGCATTCTAAGATTAAGGCACATCAATTGGGAATGTAGAGGGAGCTTTACTCTGTATCTAACCCGTGCTGCACCTGCCCTGGGAGTGTTTGATGGGACAGTGTAGAGGGAGCTTTACTCTGTATCTAACCCGTGCTGTACCTGCCCTGGGAGTGTTTGATGGGACAGTGTAGAGGGAGCTTTACTCTGTATCTAACCCGTGCTGTACCTGCCCTGGGAGTGTTTGATGGGACAGTGCAGAGGGAGCTTTTTCTGTGTCTAACCTAAGAAAGTCACTATCCGGTTCCTGATCACTATCCTGCCCCTGATCACTATCCTGCCCCTGATCACTATCCTGCCCCTGATCACTAACCGGTTCCTGATCACTATCCTGCTCCTGATCACTATCCTGCTCCTGATCACTAACCGGTTCCTGATCACTATCCTGCTCCTGATCACTATCCTGCTCCTGATCACTATCCTGTTCCTGATCACTATCCGGTTCCTGATCACTATCCTGCTCCTGATCATTAACCGGTTCCTGATCACTATCCTGCTCCTGATCACTATCCGGTTCCTGATCACTATCCGGTTCCTGATCACTATCCTGCTCCTGATCACTATCCTGCTCCTGGTCACTATCCTGCTCCTGATCACTATCCTGCTCCTGATCACTATCCTGCTCCTGATCACTATCCCATGACTCCAGCTGGAAAAAGCAGGTGTGGATGTTGGTTGAGGACTGAGCTCTGATTCCCTCCGTGGGTAATTGGCCTGTCGACACTTACTGTTGACTCACACGTGACGAGTTGGCACTAGGGTGAGGTACCCAAAGCCTGGCCGTACCTGTGGAATCAAAAGTGCTGACATTCCATAATACAAACATTGCTCTCAAACTCATTAACAACCAAACTACTCAGTAACTAAACCCGTCCACCATTGGTTGGGACATTGCTTCCACATCACATACCGGTTACTGGGCCCCATCTGGGAAGGACGATCAGTATTCAGGGAGCAGCCTGACTCTCGCTGGCATGGGTTGCCTGGGGAGACTCCAGCATTACCTCTTCAGGAGATACCCAAGCAAAGATTGCAGCCGACCCATTGGGCTGCTTCTGGGCTGGCCACCTTCCTCTACACCACCCTCTCAATCCCAGTCTCCCCCTTATATACCCCCTCTCTCCCTCTCACTCCCTTATGTACCCCTCTCACCCCCTTACGTACCCTCTCTCCCTCTCACTCCCTCATATACCCCTCTCACCCCCTTACGTACCCTCTCTCCCTCTCACTCCCTCATGTGCCCCCTCTCACCCCCTTACGTACTCTCTCTCCCTTATGTACCCCTCTCACCCCCTTACGTTCCCTCTCTCCCTCTCACTCCCTCATGTACCCCTCTCACCCCCTTACGTTCCCTCTCTCCCTCTCACTCCCTCATGTACCCCTCTCACTCCCTTATGTACCCCCTCTCACCCCCTTACGTACCCTCTCTCCCTCTCACTCCCTCATGTACCCCTCTCACCCCCTTATGTACTCTCACCCCCTTACGTACCCTCTCTCTCCCTCTCACTCCTTTATGTACCCCCTCTCACTCCCTTATGCACCCCCTCTCTCTTTCTCATTCCCTTGTGTACCCCTCTTTCCCTTATGAACCCCCCTCTTCCTCTCATTCTCTTGTGTACCCCCTCTCTTCCTCTCACTCCCTTATGTACCCACTCCCTCCCTCTCATTCCCTTGCGTAGCCCCTCTCTCCCTTATGTACTCCCCCTCTCCCTCTCACTCCCTTGTGTACGCCATCTCTCATTCTGTTATGTACCTGGGGAGAGATTGCACAAACTAGGGTTGTATTCCCTGGAATTTAGAAGATTTGATCAAATTTTCAAGATATTAAGGGGAACTGATAGTGTAGATAGAGAGGAACTATTCCCGCTGGTTGGGGAGTCTGGGACGAGAGGACACAGCCTAAAAATTAGAGCCAGGACTTTCAGGAGTGAGATTAGAAAACACTTCTACACACAAAGGGTGGGAGAAGTTTGGAACTCTCTTCCGCAAACGGCAATTGATACTCAATTGTTCATTTTAAATCTGAGATTGATAGATTTTTGTTAACCAAAGGTATTAAGGGATATGGGGCTAAGGCGGGTATATGGAGTTAGGTTACAGATCAGCCATGATCTCATTGAATGGCAGAACAGGCTCGAAGGGCTGAATGGCCTCCTCCTGTTCCTATTTCTTATGTTCTTATGTACATCCTCTCTCCCTCTCATTCTCTTACTTACACCCTCTCTCCCTGTCACTCCCTTGTGTACCCACTCTTTCTCTCTCACTCCCTTGTGAAACCCCTCTCTCACTCCCTTTTGTACTCCCTTCTCTCCCTCTCACTCCCTTGTGTATCCGCTCTCTCCCTCTCACTCCTTTGTGTACTCTCTCCCTCTCTCTCTCACTCCCTTGTGTACCCCCTCTCCCCCGTCATTCTCTTGTGTACCCCCTCTCCCCTGTCATTCCCTTGTGTACATGCTCTTTCTCTCACACTCCCTTGTGTTCTCCCATGATCCCTCTCACTCCCTTGTGTTCTCCCTCTCTCCAACTCACTCCCTTGTGTTCTCCCTCTCTCACTCTCACTCCCTTGTGTTCTCCCTCTCTCCAACTCACTCCCTTGTGTTCTCCCTCTCTCACTCTCACTCCCTTGTGTTCTCCCTCTCTCCCTTGTGTTCACCCGCTCTCCCTTGTGTTCTCCCTCTCTCCCTCTCACTCCAATGTGTTCTCCCTCTCTGCCTCTCACTCCCTTGTGTTCCCCCTCTCTCACTCTCACTCCCTTGTGTTCCCCCTCTCTCACTCTCACTCCCTTGTGTTTCTCCTCTCTCACTCTCACTCCCTTTTGTTCTCCCTCTCTCACTCTCACTCCCTTGTGTTCTCCCTCTCTCACTCTCACTGCCTTATGTTCTCCCTCTCTCCCTCTCACTCCCTTGTGTTTCTCCTTTCTCACTCTCACTCCCTTGTGTTCCCCCTCTCTCACTCTCACTCCCTTGTGTTCTCCCCTCTCACTCCCTTGTGTTCTCCCTCTCTGACACTCCTTTGTGCACCCTCTCTTACTCACAATCACTTGTGTACCCCCCTTCTCTCACACTCCCTTGTGTTCTCCCTCCCTCTCACACCCTTGTGTTTCTCCTCTCTCCCTCTCACTCCTTTGTGTTCTCTCTCTCTCACCCTCACTCCCTTGTGTTCTCTCTCTCTCACTCTCACTCCCTTGTGTTCTCCCTCTCTCACTCTCACTCCCTTGTTTTCTCCCTCTCTCACTCTCACTCCCTTGTGTTCTCCCTCTCTCATTCTCACCTCCTTGTGTTTCTCCTCTCTCACTCTCACTCCCTTGTGTTCTCCCTTTCTCACTCTCATTCCCTTGTGTTCTCCCCTCTCACTCCCTTATGTTCCCCCTCTCTGTCACTCCTTTGTGTAACCCTCTTCTCTCACACTCCCTTGTGTTTTCCCTCCCTCTCACTCCCTTGTGTTTCTCCTCTCGACCTCTCACTCCCTTGTGTTCTCCCTCTCTCTCTCCCTTGTGTTTCTCCTCTCCCCCTCTCACTCCCTTGTGTTCTCCCTCTCTCACTCCCACTCCCTTGTGTTCTCCCTCTCTCACTCCCTTGTGTTTCTACTCTCTCCCTGTCACTCCCTTTTGTTCTCCCTCTCTCTCTCTCACTCCGTTGTGTTTCTCCTCTCTCCCTCTCACTCCCTTGTGTTCTCCCTCTCTCTCACTCCCATGTGTTTCTCCTCTCTCACTCTCACTCCCTTGTGTTCTCCCTCTCCCACTCTCACTCCCTTGTGTTCTCCCTCTCTCACTCTCACTGCCTTGTGTTCTCCCTCTCTCCCTCTCACTCCCTTGTGTTTCTGCTCTCTCACTCTCACTCCCACTCCCTTGTGTTCTCCCTCTCTCACTCTCACTCCCTTGTTTTCTACCTCTCTCACTCTCACTCCCTTTTGTTCCCCCTCTCTCACTCTCACTCCCTTGTGTTTCTCCTCTCTCACTCTCACTCCCTTGTGTTCCCCCTCTCTGACACTCCTTTGTGTACCCTCTCTTTCTCACACTCACTTGTGTACCCCACTTCTCTCACACTCCCTTGTGTTCCCCCCTGTCTATGTCACTCCCATGTGTACCCCCCTTCTCTCACACTCCCTTGTGTTCTCCCTCCCTCTCACTCACTTGTGTTTCTCCTTTCTCCCTCTCACTCCCTTGTGTTTCTCCTCTCTCCCTCTCACTCCCTTGTGTTCTCTCTCTCTCACTCTCACTCCCTTGTGTTCTCCCTCTCTCACTCTCACTCCCTTCTGTTTCTCCTCTCACTCTCACTCCCTTTTGTTCCCCCTCTCTCACTCACACTCCCTTTTGTTCCCCCTCTCTCACTCTCACTCCCTTGTGTTCCTCCCTTTCACTCCCCTGTGTTCCCCCCTCTCTGCCACTACCTTGTGTACCCTCTCTTTCTCTCACACTCACTTGTGTACCCCCCTTTCTCTCACACTCCCTTTCCCTCACACTCCCTTGTGTACCCCTCTCTCCCTCTCACTCCCTTGTGTTCCCCCTCTCCATGTCACTCCCTTGTGTTCCCTCCTTCTCACACTCCATTGTGTTCTTCCTCCCTCTCACTCTCACTCCCTTGTGTTTCTCCTCTCTCCCTCTCACTCCCTTGTGTTCTCCGTCTCTCACTCTCACTCCCTTGTGTTCTCCCTCTCTCCCTCTCACCTCCCTTGTGTTCTTCCTCTCTCACTCTCACTCCCTTGTGTTCCCCCCTCTCTGTCACTCCTTTGTTTACCCCCCTTCTCTCACACTCCCTTGTGTTCCCCCCTATGTCACTCCCTTCTGTTTCTCCTCTCTCTCTCACTCCCTTGTGTTCTCCCTCTCTCACTTTCACTCCCTTGTGTTCTCCCTCTCTCACTTTCACTCCCTTGTGTTCTCCCTCTCTCCCTCTCACTCCCTTGTGTTCTCCCTCTCTCCCTCTCACTCCCTTGTGTTTCTCCCTCTCTCCCTCTCACTCCCTTGTGCTCATCCTCTCTCACTCTCACTCCCTTGTGTTCTCCCTCTCTCACTCACACCCCCTTGTGTTCTCCCTCTCTCACTGTCACTCCCTTGTGTTTCTGCTCTCTCCCTCTCACTCCCTTGTGTTCTCCCTCTCTCACTCTCACTCCCTTGTGTTCTCCCTCTCTCACTCTCACCCCCTTGTGTTCTCCCTCTCTCACTCTCACTGCCCTGTGTTTCTCCTCTCTCACTCTCATTCCCTTGTGTTCTCCCTCTCTCACTCTCACCTCCCTCGTGTTCTTCCTCTCTCACTCTCACTCCCACTCCCTTGTGTTCTCCATCTCTCACTCTCACCCCCTTGTGTTCTCCCTCTCTCACTCTCACTCCCTTGTGTTCTCCCTCTCTCACTCTCACTCCCTTCTGCTCCCCCCTCTCACTCCCTTGTGTTCCCCCCTCTCTGTCACTCCTTTGTGTACCCTCTCTTTCTCTCACACTCCCTTGTGTACCCCACTTCTCTCCCTTGTGTTTCTCCTCTCCCTCTCACTCCCTTGTGTTCTCCCTCTCTCACTCTCACTCCCTTGTGTTTCTGCTCTCTCCCTCTCACTCCCTTGTGTTCTCCCTAACACTCTCACTCCCTTGTGTTATCCATCTCACTCCCTTGTGTTCTTCCTCTCTCACTCTCACTCACTTGTGTTCCCCCTCTCTCCCTCCCTTGTGTTCCCCCCTCTCACTCCCTTGTGTTCCCCCCTCTCTGTCACTCCTTTGTGTACCCTCTCTTTCTCTCACACTCCCTTGTGTACCCCCCTACTCTCCCTTGTGTTCTCCCTCTCTCACTTCCTTGTATTTCTCTTCTCTCCCGCTCACTCCCTTGTGTTCTCCCTCTCTGCCACTCACTCCCTTGTGTTCTCCCACTCTCACTCACTTGCATTTCTCCTCTCTCCCTTTCATTCCCTTGTGTTCTCCCTCTCTCACTCTTACTCCCTTGTGTTTCTCCTATCTCACTCTCACTCCCTTGTGTTCTCCCTCTCTCACTCTCACCCCCCTGTGTTTCTCCTCTCTCCCTCTCACTCCCTTGATTTCTACCTATCTCACTCTCACTCCCTGGTGTTCTCCCTCTCTCCCTCTCACTCCCTTGTGTTCTTCCTCTCTCACTCTCACTCCCTTGTGTTTCTCCTCTCTCCCTCTCACTCCCTTGTGTTCTCCCTCTCTCACTCTCACTCCCTTGTGTTTCTGCTCTCTCCCTCTCACTCCCTTGTGTTCTCCCTCTCTCACTCTCACTCCCTTGTGTTTCTGCTCTCTCACTCTCACTCCCACTCCCTTGTGTTCTCCCTCTCTCACTCTCACTCCCTTGTGTTCTCCCTCTCTCCCTCTCACCTCCCTTGTGTTCTTCCTCTCTCACTCTCACTCCCTTGTGTTCTCCCTCTCTCCCTCTCACTCCCTTGTGTTCTCCCACTCTCCCTCTCACTCCCTTGTGTTTCTCCTCTCTCACTCTCACTCCCTTGTGTTTCTCCCTCTCTCCCTCTCACTCCCTTGTGCTCATCCTCTCTCACTCTCACTCCCTTGTGTTCTCCCTCTCTCACTCTCACCCCCTTGTGTTCTCCCTCTCTCCCTCTCACTCCCTTGTGTTTCTGCTCTCTCCCTCTCACTCCCTTGTGTTCTCCCTCTCTCACTCTCACTCCCTTGTGTTCTCCCTCTCTCACTCTCACCCCCTTGTGTTCTCCCTCTCTCACTCTCACTGCCCTGTGTTTCTCCTCTCTCACTCTCATTCCCTTGTGTTCTCCCTCTCTCACTCTCACCTCCCTTGTGTTCTTCCTCTCTCACTCTCACTCCCACTCCCTTGTGTTCTCCATCTCTCACTCTCACCCCCTTGTGTTCTCCCTCTCTCACTCTCACTCCCTTGTGTTCTCCCTCTCTCACTCTCACTCCCTTCTGCTCCCCCCTCTCACTCCCTTGTGTTCCCCCCTCTCTGTCACTCCTTTGTGTACCCTCTCTTTCTCTCACACTCCCTTGTGTACCCCACTTCTCTCCCTTGTGTTTCTCCTCTCCCTCTCACTTCCTTGTGTTCTCCCTCTCTCACTCTCACTCCCTTGTGTTTCTGCTCTCTCCCTCTCACTCCCTTGTGTTCTCCCTCTCACTCTCACTCCCTTGTGTTCTCCCTCTCACTCCCTTGTGTTCTCACTCTCACTCACTTGTGTTCCCCCTCTCTCCCTCCCTTGTGTTCCCCCCTCTCACTCCCTTGTGTTCCCCCCTCTCTGTCACTCCTTTGTGTACCCTCTCTTTCTCTCACACTCCCTTGTGTACCCCCCTACTCTCCCTTGTGTTCTCCCTCTCTCACTTCCTTGTATTTCTCCTCTCTCCCTCTCACTCCCTTGTGTTCTCCCTCTCTCCCTCTCACTCCCTTGTGTTCTCCCTCTCTGCCACTCACTCCCTTGTGTTCTCCCACTCTTACTCACTTGCGTTTCTCCTCTCTCCCTCTCATTCCCTTGTGTTCTCCCTCTCTCACTCTCACTCCCTTGTGTTTCTCCTATCTCACTCTCACTCCCTTGTGTTCTCCCTCTCTCACTCTCACTCCCTTGTGTTTCTGCTCTCTCCCTCTCACTCCCTTGTGTTCTCCCTCTCTCACTCTCACTCCCTTGTGTTTCTGCTCTCTCACTCTCACTCCCACTCCCTTGTGTTCTCCTTCTCTCACTCTCACTCCCTTGTGTTTCTCCTCTCACTCTCACTCCCTTTTGTTCCCCCTCTCTCACTCTCACTCCCTTGTGTTCCTCCCTTTCACTCCCTTGTGTTCCCCCCTCTCTGCCACTACCTTGTGTACCCTCTTTTTCTCTCACACTCACTTGTGTACCCCCCTTTCTCTCACACTCCCTTTCTCTCACACTCCCTTGTGTACCCCTCTCTCCCTCTCACTCCCTTGTGTTCCCCCTCTCTATGTCACTCCCTTGTGTACCCCCCTTCTCACACTCCCTTGTGTTCTTCCTCCCTCTCACTCTCACTCCCTTGTGTTCTCCCTCTCTCCCACTCACCTCCCTTGTGTTCTTCCTCTCTCACTCTCACTCCCTTGTGTTCTCCATCTCTCACTCTCACCCCCTTGTGTTCTCCATCTCTCACTCTCACCCCCTTGTGTTCTCCCTCTCTCTCTCTCACTGCCCTGTGTTTCTCCTCTCTCACTCTCATTCCCTTGTGTTTCTCCTCTCTCACTCTCGCTGCCTTGTGTTCTCCCTCTCTCCCTCTCACTCCCTTGTGTTTCTCCTCTCTCACTCTCACTCACTTGTGTTCCCCCTCTCTCACTCTCGCTGCCTTGTGCTCCCCCCTCTCACTCCCTTGTGTTCCCCCCTCTCTGTCACTCCTTTGTGTACCCTCTCTTTCACTCACACTCCCTTGTGTACCCCCCTTCTCTCCCTTGTGTTCTCCCTCTCTCTCACTTCCTTGCATTTCTCCTCTCTCCCTCTCACTCCCTTGTGTTCTCCCTCTCTGCCACGCACTCCCTTGTGTTCTCCGACTCTCACTCCCTTGCGTTTGTCCTCTCTCCCTCTCATTCCCTTGTGTTCTTCCTCTCTCACTCTCACTCCCTTGTGTTCTCCCTCTCTCACGCTCACCCCCTTCTGTTCTCCCTCTCTCACTCTCACTCCCTTGCGTTTGTCCTCTCTCCCTCTCACTCCCTTGTGTTCTCCCTCTCTCACTCTCACTCCCTTGTGTTCTCCCTCTCTCACGCTCACTCCCTTGTGTTCTCCCTCTCTCACTCTCACTGCCCTGTGTTTCCCCTCTCTCACTCTCATTCCCTTGTGTTTCTCCTCTCTCACTCTCGCTGCCTTGTGCTCCCCCCTCTCACTCCCTTGTGTTCCCCCTCTCTGTCACTCCTTTGTGTACCCTCTCTTTCTCTCACACTCCCTTGTGTACCCCTCTTCTCTCCCTTGTGTTCTCCCTCTCTCTCACTTCCTTGTATTTCTCCTCTCTCCCTCTCACTCCCTTGTGTTCTCCCTCTCTGCCACGCACTCCCTTGTGTTCTCCCTCTCTCACTCCCTTGCGTTTCTCCTCTCTACCTCTCATTCCCTTGTGTTCTCCCTCTCTCACTCTCACTCCCTTGTGTTTCTCCTCTCTCTCTCTGTCAGTCCCTTGTTTTCTACCGATCTCACTCTCACTCCCTTGTGTTCTCCCTCTCTACTTCTCACTCCCTTGTGTTCTTCCTCTCTCACTCTCACTCCCTTGTTTTCTCCCTCTCTCACTCTCACTCCCTTGTGTTTCTGCTCTCTCTCTCAATCCCTTGTGTTCCCCCTCTCTCACTCTCACTCCCTTGTGTTTCTCCTCTCTCACTCTCACTGCCTTGTGTTCTCACTCTCACTCCCTTGTGCTCTTCCTTTCTCAGCCTTGTGTTCTCCCTCTATCCTTCTCACTCCCCTGTGTTTCTCCTCTCCCTCTCAATCCCTTGTGTTCCCCCTCTCTCACTCTCACTCCCTTGTGTTCTCCCTCTCTCACTCTCACCCCCTTGTGTTCTCCCTCTCTCACTCTCACTGCCCTGTGTTTCCCTTCTCTCACTCTCATTCCGTTGTGTTCTCCCTCTCTCACTCTCACTCCCTTGTGTTCCCCCTCTCTCACTCTCACTCCCTTGTGTTTCTGCTCTCTCCCTCTCACTCCCTTGTGTTCTCCCTCTCTCACTCTCACTCCCTTGTGTTCTCCCTCTCTCACTCTCACCCCCTTGTGTTCTCCCTCTCTCACTCTCACTGCCCTGTGTTTCTCTTCTCTCACTCTCATTCCCTTGTGTTCTCCCTCTCTCTCACTTCCTTGTATTTCTCCTCTCTCCCGCTCACTCCCTTGTGTTCTCCCTCTCTGCCACGCACTCCCTTGTGTTCTCCCACTCTCACTCCCTTGCGTTTCTCCTCTCTCCCTCTCATTCCCTTGTGTTCTCCCTCTCTCACTCTCACTCCCTTGTGTTTCTCCTCTCTCACTCTCACTGCCTTGTGTTCTCACTCTCACTCCCTTGTGCTCTTCCTCTCTCAGCCTTGTGTTCTCCCTCTCTCACTCTCACTCCCTTGTGTTCTCCCTCTCACTCCATTGTGTTCTCCCTCTCTCACTCTCACTCCCTTGTGTTCTGCCTCTCTCGCTCTCACTCCCTTGTGTTCTCCCTCTCTCACTCTCACCCCCTTGTGTTCTCCCTCTCTCACTCTCACTCCCTTGTGTTTCTGCTCTCTCCCTCTCACTCCCTTGTGTTCTCCCTCTCTCACTCTCACTCCCTTGTGTTTCTGCTCTCTCACTCTCACTCCCACTCCCTTGTGTTCTCCTTCTCTCACTCTCACTCCCTTGTGTTTCTCCTCTCACTCTCACTCCCTTTTGTTCCCCCTCTCTCACTCTCACTCCCTTGTGTTCCTCCCTTTCACTCCCTTGTGTTCCCCCCTCTCTGTCACTCCTTTGTGTACCCTCTCTTTCTCTCACACTCCCTTGTGTACCCCACTTCTCTCCCTTGTGTTTCTCCTCTCCCTCTCACTCCCTTGTGTTCTCCCTCTCTCACTCTCACTCCCTTGTGTTTCTGCTCTCTCCCTCTCACTCCCTTGTGTTCTCCCTCTCACTCTCACTCCCTTGTGTTCTCCCTCTCACTCCCTTGTGTTCTTCCTCTCTCACTCTCACTCACTTGTGTTCCCCCTCTCTCCCTCCCTTGTGTTCCCCCCTCTCACTCCCTTGTGTTCCCCCCTCTCTGTCACTCCTTTGTGTACCCTCTCTTTCTCTCACACTCCCTTGTGTACCCCCCTACTCTCCCTTGTGTTCTCCCTCTCTCACTTCCTTGTATTTCTCCTCTCTCCCTCTCACTCCCTTGTGTTCTCCCTCTCTCCCTCTCACTCCCTTGTGTTCTCCCTCTCTGCCACTCACTCCCTTGTGTTCTCCCACTCTTACTCACTTGCGTTTCTCCTCTCTCCCTCTCATTCCCATGTGTTCTCCCTCTCTCACTCTCACTCCCTTGTGTTTCTCCTATCTCACTCTCACTCCCTTGTGTTCTCCCTCTCTCACTCTCACTCCCCTGTGTTTCTCCTCTCTCCCTCTCACTCCCTTGTGTTCTCCCTCTCTCACTCTCACTCCCCTGTGTTTCTCCTCTCTCCCTCTCACTCCCTTGTGTTCTTCCTCTCTCACTCTCACTCACTTGTGTTCCCCCTCTCTCACTCCCTTGTGTTCTGCATCTCTCACTCTCACCCCCTTGTGTTCTCCCTCTCTCACTCTCACTGCCCTGTGTTTCTCCTCTCTCACTCTCATTCCCTTGTGTTTCTCCTCTCTCACTCTCGCTGCCTTGTGTTCCCCCTCTCTCACTCTCACTCCCACTCCCTTGTGTTCTCCCTCTCTGCCACGCACTCCCTTGTGTTCTCCCTCTCTGCCACGCACTCCCTTGTGTTCTCCCACTCTCACTCCCTTGCGTTTCTCCTCTCTCCCTCTCATTCCCTTGTGTTCTCCCTCTCTCACTCTCACCTCCCTTGTGTTCTTCCTCTCTCACTCTCACTCCCTTGTGTTCTCCATCTCTCACTCTCACCCCCTTGTGTTCTCCCTCTCTCACTCTCACTGCCCTGTGTTTCTCCTCTCTCACTCTCATTCCCTTCTGTTCTCCCTCTCTCACTCTCACCTCCCTTGTGTTCTTCCTCTCTCACTCTCACTCCCTTGTGTTCTCCATCTCTCACTCTCACCCCCTTGTGTTCTCCCTCTCTCCCTCTCACTCCCTTGTGTTTCTCCTCCCTCACTCTCACTCACTTGTGTTCCCCCTCTCTCACTCTCGCTGCCTTGTGCTCCCCCCTCTCACTCCCTTGTGTTCCCCCCTCTCTGTCACTCCTTTGTGTACCCTCTCTTTCACTCACACTCCCTTGTGTTCCCCCCTTCTCTCCCTTGTGTTCTCCCTCTCTCTCACTTCCTTGTATTTCTCCTCTCTCCCGCTCACTCCCTTGTGTTCTCCCTCTCTGC
Source organism: Heptranchias perlo (assembly GCF_035084215.1). NCBI lineage: Eukaryota > Metazoa > Chordata > Chondrichthyes > Hexanchiformes > Hexanchidae > Heptranchias > Heptranchias perlo. The sequence goes on along the minus strand of NC_090364.1, from coordinate 18,453,053 downwards.
CACGCACTCCCTTGTGTTCTCCCACTCTCACTCCCTTGCGTTTCTCCTCTCTCCCTCTCATTCCCTTGTGTTCTCCCTCTCTCACTCTCACTCCCTTGTGTTTCTCCTCTCTCACTGTCAGTCCCTTGTTTTCTCCCTATCTCACTCTCACTCCCTTGTGTTCTCCCTCTCTCCTTCTCACTCCCTTGTGTTCTTCCTCTCTCACTCTCACTCCCTTGTGTTCTCCCTCTCTCACTCTCACCCCCTTGTGTTCTCCCTCTCTCACTCTCACTCCCCTGTGTTTCTCCTCTCTCCCTCTCACTCCCTTGTGTTCTTCCTCTCTCACTCTCACTCACTTGTGTTCCCCCTCTCTCCCTCCCTTGTGTTCCCCCCTCTCACTCCCTTGTGTTCCCCCCTCTCTGTCACTCCTTTGTGTACCCTCTCTCCCTCTCACTCCCTTGTGTTCTCCCTCTCTGCCACTCAGTCCCTTGTGTTCTCCCACTCTTACTCACTTGCGTTTCTCCTCTCTCCCTCTCATTCCCATGTGTTCTCCCTCTCTCACTCTCACTCCCTTGTGTTTCTCCTATCTCACTCTCACTCCCTTGTGTTCTCCCTCTCTCACTCTCACTCCCCTGTGTTTCTCCTCTCTCCCTCTCACTCCCTTGTGTTCTCCCTCTCTCACTCTCACTCCCCTGTGTTTCTCCTCTCTCCCTCTCACTCCCTTGTGTTCTCCCACTCTTACTCACTTGCGTTTCTCCTCTCTCCCTCTCATTCCCATGTGTTCTCCCTCTCTCACTCTCACTCCCTTGTGTTTCTCCATCTCTCACTCTCACCCCCTTGTGTTCTCCCTCTCTCACTCTCACTGCCCTGTGTTTCTCCTCTCTCACTCTCATTCCCTTCTGTTCTCCCTCTCTCACTCTCACCTCCCTTGTGTTCTTCCTCTCTCACTCTCACTCCCTTGTGTTCTCCATCTCTCACTCTCACCCCCTTGTGTTCTCCCTCTCTCCCTCTCACTCCCTTGTGTTTCTCCTCCCTCACTCTCACTCACTTGTGTTCCCCCTCTCTCACTCTCGCTGCCTTGTGCTCCCCCCTCTCACTCCCTTGTGTTCCCCCCTCTCTGTCACTCCTTTGTGTACCCTCTCTTTCACTCACACTCCCTTGTGTTCCCCCCTTCTCTCCCTTGTGTTCTCCCTCTCTCTCACTTCCTTGTATTTCTCCTCTCTCCCGCTCACTCCCTTGTGTTCTCCCTCTCTGCCACGCACTCCCTTGTGTTCTCCCACTCTCACTCCCTTGCGTTTCTCCTCTCTCCCTCTCATTCCCTTGTGTTCTCCCTCTCTCACTCTCACTCCCTTGTGTTTCTCCTCTCTCACTGTCAGTCCCTTGTTTTCTCCCTATCTCACTCTCACTCCCTTGTGTTCTCCCTCTCTCCTTCTCACTCCCTTGTGTTCTTCCTCTCTCACTCTCACTCCCTTGTGTTCTCCCTCTCTCACTCTCACCCCCTTGTGTTCTCCCTCTCTCACTCTCACTCCCCTGTGTTTCTCCTCTCTCCCTCTCACTCCCTTGTGTTCTTCCTCTCTCACTCTCACTCACTTGTGTTCCCCCTCTCTCCCTCCCTTGTGTTCCCCCCTCTCACTCCCTTGTGTTCCCCCCTCTCTGTCACTCCTTTGTGTACCCTCTCTTTCTCTCACACTCCCTTGTGTACCCCCCTACTCTCCCTTGTGTTCTCCCTCTCTCACTTCCTTGTATTTCTCCTCTCTCCCTCTCACTCCCTTGTGTTCTCCCTCTCTCCCTCTCACTCCCTTGTGTTCTCCCTCTCTGCCACTCACTCCCTTGTGTTCTCCCACTCTTACTCACTTGCGTTTCTCCTCTCTCCCTCTCATTCCCATGTGTTCTCCCTCTCTCACTCTCACTCCCTTGTGTTTCTCCTATCTCACTCTCACTCCCTTGTGTTCTCCCTCTCTCACTCTCACTCCCCTGTGTTTCTCCTCTCTCCCTCTCACTCCCTTGTGTTCTCCCTCTCTCACTCTCACTCCCCTGTGTTTCTCCTCTCTCCCTCTCACTCCCTTGTGTTCTCCCACTCTTACTCACTTGCGTTTCTCCTCTCTCCCTCTCATTCCCATGTGTTGTCCCTCTCTCACTCTCACTCCCTTGTGTTTCTCCATCTCTCACTCTCACCCCCTTGTGTTCTCCCTCTCTCACTCTCACTGCCCTGTGTTTCTCCTCTCTCACTCTCATTCCCTTCTGTTCTCCCTCTCTCACTCTCACCTCCCTTGAGTTCTTCCTCTCTCACTCTCACTCCCTTGTGTTCTCCATCTCTCACTCTCACCCCCTTGTGTTCTCCCTCTCTCACTCTCACCCCCTTGTGTTCTCCCTCTCTCCCTCTCACTCCCTTGTGTTTCTCCTCCCTCACTCTCACTCACTTGTGTTCCCCCTCTCTCACTCTCGCTGCCTTGTGCTCCCCCCTCTCACTCCCTTTTGTTCCCCCCTCTCTGTCACTCCTTTGTGTACCCTCTCTTTCACTCACACTCCCTTGTGTTCCCCCCTTCTCTCCCTTGTGTTCTCCCTCTCTCTCACTTCCTTGTATTTCTCCTCTCTCCCGCTCACTCCCTTGTGTTCTCCCTCTCTGCCACGCACTCCCTTGTGTTCTCCCACTCTCACTCCCTTGCGTTTCTCCTCTCTCCCTCTCATTCCCTTGTGTTCTCCCTCTCTCACTCTCACTCCCTTGTGTTTCTCCTCTCTCACTGTCAGTCCCTTGTTTTCTCCCTATCTCACTCTCACTCCCTTGTGTTCTCCCTCTCTCCTTCTCACTCCCTTGTGTTCTTCCACTCTCACTCTCACTCCCTTGTGTTCTCCCTCTCTCACTCTCACCCCCTTGTGTTCTCCCTCTCTCACTCTCACTCCCCTGTGTTTCTCCTCTCTCCCTCTCACTCCCTTGTGTTCTTCCTCTCTCACTCTCACTCACTTGTGTTCCCCCTCTCTCCCTCCCTTGTGTTCCCCCCTCTCACTCCCTTGTGTTCCCCCCTCTCTGTCACTCCTTTGTGTACCCTCTCTTTCTCTCACACTCCCTTGTGTACCCCCCTACTCTCCCTTGTGTTCTCCCTCTCTCACTTCCTTGTATTTCTCCTCTCTCCCTCTCACTCCCTTGTGTTCTCCCTCTCTCCCTCTCACTCCCTTGTGTTCTCCCTCTCTGCCACTCACTCCCTTGTGTTCTCCCACTCTTACTCACTTGCGTTTCTCCTCTCTCCCTCTCATTCCCATGTGTTCTCCCTCTCTCACTCTCACTCCCCTGTGTTTCTCCTCTCTCCCTCTCACTCCCTTGTGTTCTCCCTCTCTCACTCTCACTCCCCTGTGTTTCTCCTCTCTCCCTCTCACTCCCTTGTGTTCTTCCTCTCTCACTCTCACTCCCTTGTGTTCTCCCTCTCTCACTCTCACTCCCTTGTGTTTCTGCTCTCACTCTCACTCCCTTGTGTTCCCCCTCTCTCACTCTCACTGCCTTGTGCTCTTCCTCTCTCAGCCTTGTGTTCTCCCTCTATCCTTCTCACTCCCATGTGTTCTCCCTCTCTCACTCTCACTCCCTTGTGTTCTCCCTCTCACTCCATTGTGTTCTCCCTCTCTCACTCTCACTCCCTTGTGTTCTCCCTCTCTCCCTCTCACTCCCTTGTGTTCTTCCTCTCTCACTCTCACTCCCTTCTGTTCTCCCTCTCTCCCTCTCACTCCCTTTGTTCTTCCTCTCTCACTCTCACTCCCTTGTGTTTCTGCTCTCTCCCTCTCACTCCCTTGTGTTCTCCCTCTCTCACTCTCAGTCCCTTGTGTTTCTGCTCTCTCACTCTCACTCCCACTCCCTTGTGTTCTCCTTCTCTCACTCTCACTCCCTTGTGTTTCTCCTCTCACTCTCACTCCCTTTTGTTCCCCCTCTCTCACTCTCACTCCCTTGTGTTCCTCCCTTTCACTCCCTTCTGTTCCCCCCTCTCTGCCACTACCTTGTGTACCCCCCTTTCTCTCACACTCCCTTTCTCTCACACTCCCTTGTGTACCCCTCTCTCCCTCTCACTCCCTTGTGTTCCCCCTCTCTATGTCACTCCCTTGTGCACCCCCCTTCTCACACTCCCTTGCGTTCTTCCTCCCTCTCACTCTCACTCCCTTGTGTTTCTCCTCTCTCCCTCTCACTCCCTTGTGTTCTCCCTCTCTCACTCTCACTCCCTTGTGTTCTCCCTCTCTCCCTCTCACCTCCCTTGTGTTCTTCCTCTCTCACTCTCACTCCCTTGTGTTCTCCCTCTCTCACGCTCACCCCCTTGTGTTCTCCCTCTCTCACTCTCACTGCCCTGTGTTTCCCCTCTCTCACTCTCATTCCCTTGTGTTTCTCCTCTCTCACTCTCGCTGCCTTGTGCTCCCCCCTCTCACTCCCTTGTGTTCCCCCTCTCTGTCACTCCTTTGTGTACCCTCTCTTTCTCTCACACTCCCTTGTGTAACCCCCTTCTCTCCCTTGTGTTCTCCCTCTCTCTCACTTCCTTGTATTTCTCCTCTCTCCCTCTCACTCCCTTGTGTTCTCCCTCTCTGCCACGCACTCCCTTGTGTTCTCCCACTCTCACTCCCTTGCGTTTCTCCTCTCTCACTCTCATTCCCTTGTGTTCTCCCTCTCTCCTTCTCACTCCCTTGTGTTCTTCCTCTCTCACTCTCACTCCCTTGTTTTCTCCCTCTCTCACTCTCACTCCCTTGTGTTTCTGCTCTCTCTCTCAATCCCTTGTGTTCCCCCTCTCTCACTCTCACTCCCTTGTGTTTCTCCTCTCTCACTCTCACTGCCTTGTGTTCTCACTCTCACTCCCTTGTGCTCTTCCTCTCTCAGCCTTGTGTTCTCCCTCTATCCTTCTCACTCCCCTGTGTTCTCCCTCTCTCACACTCACTCCCTTGTGTTCTCCCTCTCTCACTCTCATACTCCCTTGTGTTCTCCATCTCTCACTCTCACTCCCTTGTGTTTCTCCTCTCTCACTCTCACTCCCCTGTGTTTCTCCTCTCCCTCTCACTCCCTTGTGTTCCCCCTCTCTCACTCTCACTCCCTTGTGTTTCTGCTCTCTCCCTCTCACTCCCTTGTGTTCTCCCTCTCTCACTCTCACTCCTTTGTGTTCTCCCTCTCTCACTCTCACCCCCTTGTGTTCTCCCTCTCTCACTCTCACTGCCCTGTGTTTCTCTTCTCTCACTCTCATTCCCTTGTGTTCTCCCTCTCTCACTCTCACCTCCCTTGTGTTCTTCCTCTCTCACTCTCACTCCCACTCCCTTGTGTTCTCCATCGCTCACTCTCACCACCTTGTGTTCTCCCTCTCTCACTCTCACTCCCTTGTGTTCTCCCTCTCTCACTCTCACTCCCTTCTGCTCCCCCCTCTCACTCCCTTGTGTTCCCCCCTCTCTGTCACTCCTTTGTGTACCCTCTCTTTCTCTCACACTCCCTTGTGTACCCCACTTCTCTCCCTTGTGTTTCTCCTCTCCCTCTCACTCCCTTGTGTTCTCCCTCTCTCACTCTCACTCCCTTGTGTTTCTGCTCTCTCCCTCTCACTCCCTTGTGTTCTCCCTCTCACTCTCACTCCCTTGTGTTCTCCCTCTCACTCCCTTGTGTTCTTCCTCTCTCACTCTCACTCACTTGTGTTCCCCCTCTCTCCCTCCCTTGTGTTCCCCCTCTCACTCCCTTGTGTTCCCCCCTCTCTGTCACTCCTTTGTGTACCCTCTCTTTCTCTCACACTCCCTTGTGTACCCCCAACTCTCCCTTGTGTTCTCCCTCTCTCACTTCCTTGTATTTCTCCTCTCTCCCTCTCACTCCCTTGTGTTCTCCCTCTCTCCCTCTCACTCCCTTGTGTTCTCCCTCTCTGCCACTCACTCCCTTGTATTCTCCCACTCTTACTCACTTGCATTTCTCCACTCTCCCTCTCATTCCCTTGTGTTCTCCCTCTCTCACTCTCACTCCCTTGTGTTTCTCCTATCTCACTCTCACTCCCTTGTGTTCTCCCTCTCTCACTCTCACTCCACTGTGTTTCTCCTCTCTCCCTCTCACTCCCTTGATTTCTACCTATCTCACTCTCACTCCCTGGTGTTCTCCCTCTCTCCCTCTCACTCCCTTGTGTTCTTCCTCTCTCACTCTCACTCCCTTGTGTTCTCCCTCTCTCACTCTCACCCCCTTGTGTTCTCCCTCTCTCACTCTCACTCCCCTGTGTTTCTCCTCTCTCCCTCTCACTCCCTTGTGTTCTCCCTCTCTCACTCTCACTCCCTTGTGTTTCTGCTCTCTCCCTCTCACTCCCTTGTGTTCTCCCTCTCTCACTCTCACTCCCTTGTGTTTCTGCTCTCTCACTCTCACTCCCACTCCGTTGTGTTCTCCTTCTCTCACTCTCACTCCCTTGTGTTTCTCCTCTCACTCTCACTCGCTTTTGTTCCCCCTCTCTCACTCCCACTCCCTTGTGTTCTCCTTCTCTCACTCTCACTCCCTTGTGTTTCTCCTCTCACTCTCACTCCCTTGTGTTCCCCCCTCTCTGCCACTACCTTGTGTACCCTCTTTTTCTCTCACACTCACTTGTCTACCCCCCTTTCTCTCACACTCCCTTTCTCTCACACTCCCTTGTGTACCCCTCTCTCCCTCTCACACCCTTGTGTTCCCCCTCTCTATGTCACTCCCTTGTGCACCCCCTTCTCACACTCCCTTGTGTTCTTCCTCCCTCTCACTCTCACTCCCTTGTGTTTCTCCTCTCTCACTCTCAACCCCTTGTGTTCTCCCTCTCTCACTCTCACTCCCCTGTGTTCTCCCTCTCTCCCTCTCACCTCCCTTGTGTTCTTCCTCTCTCACTCTCACCCCCTTGTGTTCTCTCTCTCTCACTGCCCTGTGTTTCTCCTCTCTCACTCTCATTCCCTTGTGTTTCTCCTCTCTCACTCTCGCTGCCTTGTGTTCCCCCTCTCTCCCTCTCACTCCCTCGTGTTTCTCCTCTCTCACTCTCGCTGCCTTGTGTTCTCCCTCTGTCCCTCTCACTCCCTTGTGTTTCTCCTCTCTCACTCTCACTCACTTGTGTTCCCCTTCTCTCACTCTCGCTGCCTTGTGCTCCCCCCTCTCACTCCCTTGTGTTCCCCCCTCTCTGTCACTCCTTTGTGTACCCTCTCTTTTTCTCACACTCCCTTGTGCACCCCCCTTCTCTCCCTCTCTCTCACTTCCTTGTATTTCTCCTCTCTCCCTCTCACTCCCTTGTGTTCTCCCTCTCTGCCACGCACTCCCTTGTGTTCTCCCACTCTCACTCCCTTGCGTTTCTCCTCTCTCCCTCTCATTCCCTTGTGTTCTCCCTCTCTCACTCTCACCTCCCTTGTGTTCTTCCTCTCTCACTCTCACTCCCTTGTGTTCTCCATCTCTCACTCTCACACCCTTGTGTTCCCCCTCTCCATGTCACTCCCTTGTGCACCCCCCTTCTCACACTCCCTTGTGTTCTTCCTCCCTCCCACTCTCACTCCCTTGTGTTTCTCCTCTCTCCCTCTCACTCCCTTGTGTTCTCCCTCTCTGCCACGCACTCCCTTGTGTTCTCCCACTCTCACTCCCTTGCGTTTCTCCTCTCTCCCTCTCATTCCCTTGTGTTCTCCCTCTCTCACTCTCACCTCCCTTGTGTTCTTCCTCTCTCACTCTTACTCCCACTCCCTTGTGTTCCCCCTCTCTCACTCTCGCTGCCTTGTGCTCCCCCCTCTCACTCCCTTGTGTTCCCCCCTCTCTGTCGCTCCTTTGTGTACCCTCTCTTTCTCTCACACTCCCTTGTGTACCCCCCTTCTCTCCCTTGTGTTCTCCCACTCTCACTCCCTTGCGTTTCTCCTCTCTCCCTCTCATTCCCTTGTGTTCTCCCTCTCTCACTCTCACTCCCTTGTGTTTCTTCTCTCTCACTGTCAGTACCTTGTTTTCTACCTATCTCACTCTCACTCCCTTGTGTTCTCCCTCTCTCCTTCTCACTCCCTTGTGTTCTTCCTCTCTCACTCTCACTCCCTTGTGTTCTCCCTCTCTCACTCTCACCCCCTTGTGTTCTCCCTCTCTCACTCTCACTCCCCTGTGTTTCTCCTCTCTCCCTCTCACTCCCTTGTGTTCTCCCTCTCTCACTCTCACTCCCTTGTGTTTCTGCTCTCACTCTCACTGCCTTGTGTTCCCCCTCTCTCACTCTCACTCACTTGTGTTTTTCCTCTCTCACTCTCACTGCCTTGTGTTCTCACTCTCACTCCCTTGTGCTCTTCCTCTCTCAGCCTTGTGTTCTCCCTCTATCCTTCTCACTCCCATGTGTTCTCCCTCTCTCACTCTCACTCCCTGGTGTTCTCCCTCTCTCACTCTCACTCCCTTGTGTTCTCCCTCTCTCACTCTCACCCCCTTGTGTTCTTCCTCTCTCACTCTCACTCCCTTGTGTTCTCCCTCTCTCACTCTCACCCCCTTGTGTTCTCCCTCTCTCACTCTCACTGCCCTGTGTTTCTCCTCTCTCACTCTCATTCCCTTGTGTTTCTCCTCTCTCACTCTCGCTGCCTTGTGCTCCCCCCTCTCACTCCCTTGTGTTCCCCCCTCTCTGTCACTCCTTTGTGTACCCTCTCTTTCTCTCACACTCCCTTGTGTACCCCCCTTCTTTCCCTTGTGTGCTCCCTCTCTCTCACTTCCTTGTATTTCTCCTCTCTCCCTCTCACTCCCTTGTGTTCTCCCTCTCTGCCACGCACTCCCTTGTGTTCTCCCACTCTCACTCCCTTGTGTTTCTCCTCTCTCCCTCTCATTCCCTTGTGTTCTCCCTCTCTCACTCTCACTCCCTTGTGTTTCTCCTCTCTCTCTGTCAGTCCCTTGTTTTCTACCGATCTCACTCTCACTCCCTTGTGTTCTCCCTCTCTCCTTCTCACTCCCTTGTGTTCTTCCTCTCTCACTCTCACTCCCTTGTGTTCTCCCTCTCTCACTCTCACTCCCTTGTGTTTCTGCTCTCTCTCTCACTCCCTTGTGTTCCCCCTCTCTCACTCTCACTCCCTTGTGTTTCTCCTCTCTCACTCTCACTGCCCTGTGTTTCTCTTCTCTCACTCTCATTCCCTTGTGTTCTCCCTCTCTCACTCTCACCTCCCTTGTGTTCTTCCTCTCTCACTCTCACTCCCACTCCCTTGTGTTCTCCATCTCTCACTCTCACCCCCTTGTGTTCTCCCTCTCTCACTCTCACTCCCTTGTGTTTCTGCTCTCTCCCTCTCACTCCCTTGTGTTCTCCCTCTCTCACTCTCACCCCCTTGTGTTCTCCCTCTCTCACTCTCACTCCCTTGTGTTTCTGCTCTCTCCCTCTCACTCCCTTGTGTTCTCCCTCTCTCACTCTCACTCCCTTGTGTTCTCCCTCTCTCACTCTCACCCCCTTGTGTTCTCCCTCTCTCACTCTCACTCCCTTGTGTTTCTGCTCTCTCCCTCTCACTCCCTTGTGTTCTCCCTCTCTCACTCTCACTCCCTTGTGTTTCTGCTCTCTCACTCTCACTCCCACTCCCTTGTGTTCTCCTTCTCTCACTCTCACTCCCTTGTGTTTCTCCTCTCACTCTCACTCCCCTTTGTTCCCCCTCTGTCACTCTCACTCCCTTGTGTTCCTCCCTTTCACTCCCTTGTGTTCCCCCCTCTCTGCCACTACCTTGTGTACCCTCTCTTTCTCTCACACTCACTTGTGTACCCCCCTTTCTCTCACACTCCCTTTCTCTCACACTCCCTTGTGTACCCCTCTCTCCCTCTCACTCCCTTGTGTTCCCCCTCTCTATGTCACTCCCTTGTGGACCCCCCTTCTCACACTCCCTTGTGTTCTTCCTCCCTCCCACTCTCACTCCCTTGTGTTTCTCCTCTCTCCCTCTCACTCCCTTGTGTTCTCCCTCTCTCACTCTCACTCCCTTGTGTACTCCCTCTCTCCCTCTCACCTCCCTTGTGTTCTTCCTCTCTCACTCTCACTCCCTTGTGTTCTCCCTCTCTCACTCTCACCCCCTTGTGTTCTCCCTCTCTCTCTCTCACTGCCCTGTGTTTCTCCTCTCTCCCTCTCATTCCCTTGTGTTTCTCCTCTCTCACTCTCGCTGCCTTGTGCTCCCCCCTCTCACTCCCTTGTGTTCCCCCCTCTCTGTCACTCCTTTGTGTACCCTCTCTTTCTCTCACACTCCCTTGTGTACCCCCCTTCTCTCCCTTGTGTTCTCCCTCTCTCTCACTTCCTTGTATTTCTCCTCTCTCCCTCTCACTCCCTTGTGTTCTCCCTCTCTGCCACGCACTCCCTTGTGTTCTCCCACTCTCACTCCCTTGCGTTTCTCCTCTCTCCCTCTCATTCCATTGTGTTCTCCCTCTCTCACTCTCACTCCCTTGTGTTCTCCCTCTCTCCTTCTCACTCCCTTGTGTTTCTGCTCTCTCTCTCACTCCCTTGTGTTCCCCCTCTCTCACTCTCACTCCCTTGTGTTTCTCCTCTCTCACTCTCACTGCCTTGTGTTCTCACTCTCACTCCCTTGTGTTCTCCCTCTCACTCCATTGTGTTCTCCCTCTCTCCCTATCACTCCCTTGTGTTTCTCCTCTCTCGCTCTCAGTCCCTTGTTTTCGCCCTCTCTCTCTCACTCCCTTGTGTTCTCCCTCTATCCCTCTCACTCCCTTGTGTTTCTCCTCTCTCGCTCTCACTCCCTTGTGTTTCTCCTCTCTCACTCTCACTGCCTTGTGTTCTCACTCTCACTCCCTTGTGCTTTTCCTCTCTCAGCCTTGTGTTCTCCCTCTATCCTTCTCACGCCCCTGTGTTCTCCCTCTCTCACTCTCACTCCCTTGTGTTCTCCCTCTCTCACTATCATGCTCCCTTGTGTTCTCCATCTCTCACTCTCACTCCCTTGTGTTCTCCCTCTCACTCCATTGTGTTCTCCCTCTCTCCTTCTCACTCCCTTGTGTTTCTCCTCTCTCGCTCTCAGTCCCTTGTTATCGCCCTCTCTCTCTCACTGCCTTGTGTGCTCCCTCTCTCCCTCTCACTCCCGTGTGTTTCTCCTCTCTCACTCTCACTCCATTGTGTTCTCCCTCTCTCACTCTCACTCAATTGTGTTTCCCCTCTCTCACTCTCACTCCCTTGTGTTCCCCCTTCTCTGTCACTCCTTTGTTTACCCTCTCTTTCTCTCACACTCACTTGTGTTCCCCCCTCTCTATGTCACTTCCTTGTGTGTACCCCTTTCTCTCTCACTCCCTTGTGTTCTCCCTCTCTCACTCTCACTCCCTTGTGTTCTCCCTCTCTCACTCTCACTTCCTTGTGTTCTCCCTCTCTCACTCTCACTCCCTTGTGCTCTTCCCCTCTCAGCCTTGTGTTCTCCCTCTATCCCTCTCACCTCCCTTGTGTTCTTCCTCTCTCACTCTCACTCCCTTGTGTTCTCCCTCTCTCACTCTCACTCCCTTGTGTTCTCCCTCTCTCCCTCTCACTCCCTTGTGTTTCTCCTCTCTCACTCTCACTTCATTGTGTTCCCCCTCTCTCACTCTCACTCCCTTGTGTTCCCCCCTCTCTGTCACTCCTTTGTGTACCCTCTCTTTCTCTCACACTCACTTGTGTACCCCCCTTCTCTCACACTCCCTTGTGTTCCCCCCTCTCTATGTCACTCCCTTGTGTGTACCCCCTTTCTCTCTCACTCCCTTGTGTTCTCCTTCCCTCTCACTCCCTTGTGTTTCTCCTCTCTCTCTCACTCCCTCTCTCCCTTTCACTCCCTTGTGTTCCCCCCTCTCTGCCACTACCTTGTGTTCCCCTCTCTCTGCCACTACCTTGTGTACCCTCTTTTTCTCTCACACTCACTTGTGTACCCCCCTTTCTCTCACACTCCCTTTCTCTCACACTCCCTTGTGGACCCCTCTCTCCCTCTCACACCCTTGTGTTCCCACTCTCTATGTCACTCCCTTGTGTACCCCCCTTCTCACACTCCCTTCTGTTCTTCCGCCCTCTCACTCTCACTCCCTTGTGTTTCTCCTCTCTCACTCTCAAGCCCTTGTGTTCTTCCTCTCTCACTCTCACTCCCCTGTGTTCTCCATCTCTCACTCTCACCCCCTTCTGTTCTCCCTCTCTCACTCTCACTGCCCTGTGTTTCTCCTCTCTCCCTCTCACTCCCTCGTGTTTCTCCTCTCTCACTCTCGCTGCCTTGTGTTCTCCCTCTCTCCCTCTCACTCCCTTGTGTTTCTCCTCTCTCACTCTCACTCACTTGTGTTCCCCTTCTCTCACTCTCGCTGCCTTGTGCTCCCCCTCTCACTCCCTTGTGTTCCCCCCTCTCTGTCACTCCTTTGTGTACCCTCTCTTTCTCTCACACTCCCTTGTGTACCCCCCTTCTCTCCCTTGTGTTCTCCCTCTCTCTCACTTCCTTGTATTTCTCCTCTCTCCCTCTCACTCCCTTGTGTTCTCCCTCTCTGCCACGCACTCCCTTGTGTTCTCCCACTCTCACTCCCTTGCGTTTCTCCTCTCTCCCTCTCCTTCCCTTGTGTTCTCCCTCTCTCACTCTCACCTCCCTTGTGTACTTCCTCTCTCACTCTCACTCCCTTGTGTTCTCCATCTCTCACTCTCACCCCCTTGTGTTCTCCCTCTCTCACTCTCACTGCCCTGTGTTTCTCCTCTCTCACTCTCATTCCCTTCTGTTCTCCCTCTCTCACTCTCACCTCCCTTGTGTTCTTCCTCTCTCACTCTCACTCGCACTCCCTTGTGTTCTCCATCTCTCACTCTCACCCCCTTGTGTTCTCCCTCTCTCCCTCTCACTCCCTTGTGTTTCTCCTCTCTCACTCTCACTCATTTGTGTTCCCCCTCTCTCACTCTCGCTGCCTTGTGCTCCCCCCTCTCACTCCCTTGTGTTCCCCCCTCTCTGTCACTCCTTTGTGTACCCTCTCTTTCTCTCACACTCCCTTGTGTACCCCCCCTTCTCTCCCTTGTGTTCTCCCACTCTCACTCCCTTGCGTTTCTCCTCTCTCCCTCTCATTCCCTTGTGTTCTCCCTCTCTCACTCTCACTCCCTTGTGTTTCTTCTCTCTCACTGTCAGTCCCTTGTTTTCTACCTATCTCACTCTCACTCCCTTGTGTTCTCCCTCTCTCCTTCTCACTCCCTTGTGTTCTTCCTCTCTCACTCTCACTCCCTTGTGTTCTCCCTCTCTCACTCTCACCCCCTTGTGTTCTCCCTCTCTCACTCTCACTCCCCTGTGTTTCTCCTCTCTCCCTCTCACTCCCTTGTGTTCTCCCTCTCTCGCTCTCACTCCCTTGTGTTTCTGCTCTCACTCTCACTCCCTTGTGTTCCCCCTCTCTCACTCTCACTCCCTTGTGTTTCTTCTCTCTCACTGTCAGTCCCTTGTTTTCTACCTATCTCACTCTCACTCCCCTGTGTTTCTCCTCTCTCCCTCTCACTCCATTGTGTTCTCCCTCTCTCACTCTCACTCCCTTGTGTTCTCCCTCTCTCCCTCTCACTCCCTTGTGTTCTTCCTCTCTCACTCTCACTCCCTTGTGTTCTCCCTCTCTCACTCTCACCCCCTTGTGTTCTCCCTCTCTCACTCTCACTCCCTTGTGTTTCTGCTCTCTCCCTCTCACTCCCTTGTGTTCTCCCTCTCTCACTCTCACTCCCTTGTGTTTCTGCTCTCTCACTCTCACTCCCACTCCCTTGTGTTCTCCTTCTCTCACTCTCACTCCCTTGTGTTTCTCCTCTCACTCTCACTCCCTTTTGTTCTCCCTCTCTCCCTCTCACCTCTCTTGTGTTCTTCCTCTCTCACTCTCACTCCCTTGTGTTCTCCCTCTCTCACTCTCACCCCCTTGTGTTCTCCCTCTCTCACTCTCACTGCCCTGTGTTTCTCCTCTCTCCCTCTCATTCCCTTGTGTTTCTCCTCTCTCACTCTCGCTGCCTTGTGCTCCCCCCTCTCACTCCCTTGTGTTCCCCCCTCTCTGTCACTCCTTTGTGTACCCTCTCTTTCTCTCACACTCCCTTGTGTACCCCCCTTCTCTCCCTTGTGTTCTCCCTCTCTCTCACTTCCTTGTATTTCTCCTCTCTCCCTCTCACTCCCTTGTGTTCTCCCTCTCTGCCACGCACTCCCTTGTGTTCTCCCACTCTCACTCCCTTGCGTTTCTCCTCTCTCCCTCTCATTCCCTTGTGTTCTCCCTCTCTCACTCTCACTCCCTTGTGTTTCTCCTCTCTCTCTGTCAGTCCCTTGTTTTCTACCGATCTCACTCTCACTCCCTTGTGTGCTCCCTCTCTCCTTCTCATTCCCTTGTGTTCTTCCTCTCTCACTCTCACTCCCTTGTGTTCTCCCTCTCTCACTCTCACTCCCTTGTGTTTCTGCTCTCTCTCTCACTCCCTTGTGTTCCCCCTCTCTCACTCTCACTCCCTTGTGTTTCTCCTCTCTCACTCTCACTGCCTTGTGTTCTCACTCTCACTCCCTTGTGCTTTTCCTCTCTCAGCCTTGTGTTCTCCCTCTATCCTTCTCACGCCCCTGTGCTCTCCCTCTCTCACTCTCACTCCCTTGTGTTCTCCCTCTCTCACTCTCATACTCCCTTGTGTTCTCCATCTCTCCCTCTCACTCCATTGTGTTCTCCCTCTATCCCTCTCACTCCCTAGTGTTTCTCCTCTCTCGCTCTCACTCCCTTGTGTTCGCCCTCTCTCCATCTCACTCCCTTGTGTTTCTCCTCTCTCACTCTCACTCCCGTGTGTTTCTCCTCTCTCACTCTCACTCCATTGTGTTCTCCCTCTCTCACTCTCACTCAATTTTGTTTCCCCTCTCTCACTCTCACTCCCTTGTGTTCCCCCTTCTCTGTCACTCCTTTGTTTACCCTCTCTTTCTCTCACACTCACTTGTGTTCCCCCCTCTCTTTGTCACTTCCTTGTGTGTACCCCTTTCTCTCTCACTCCCTTGTGTTCTCCCTCTCTCACTCTCACCCCCTTGTGTTCTCCCTCTCTCCCTCTCACTCCCTTGTGTTCTCCCTCTCTCCCTCTCACTCCCTTGTGTTCTCCCTCTCTCCCTCTCACTCCCTTGTGTTCTCCCTCTCTGCCACTCACTCCCTTGTGTTGTCCCACTCTCACTCCCTTGCGTTTCTCCTCTCACCCTCTCATTCCCTTGTGTTTTCCCTCTCTCACTCTCACTCCTTTGTGTTTCTCCTCTCTCTCTGTCAGTCCGTTGTTTTCTACCTATCTCACTCTCACTCCCTTCTGTTCTCCCTCTCTCCCTCTCACTCCCTTGTGTTCTCCCTCTCTCCCTCTCACTCCCTTGTGTTTCTGCTCTCTCACTCTCACTCCCTTGTGTTCCCCCTCCCTCACTCTCTCTCCCTTGTGTTTCTCCTCTCTCTTTCTCACTCCCTTGTGTTCCTCCCTTTCACTCCATTGTGTTCCTCCCTTTCACTCCATTGTGTTCCCCCCTCTCTGCCACTACCTTGTGTACCCTCTCTTTCTCTCACACTCCCTTTCTCTCTCACTCCCTTGTGTACCCCTCTCTCCCTCTCACTCCCTTGTGTTCCCCCTCTCTATGTCACTCCCTTGTGTTCCCCCTCTCTATGTCACTCCCTTGTGTACCCCCCTTCTCACACTCCCTTGTGTTCTTCCTCCCTCTCACTCTCATTCTCTTGTGTTTCTCCTCTCTCCCTCTCACTCCCTTGTGTTCTTCGTCCCTCTCACTCTCACTCCCTTGTGTTCTCCCTCTCTCACTCTCACTCCCTTGTGTTCTCCCTCTCTCCCTCTCACTCCCTTGTGTTCCGCCCTCTCTATGTCACTCCCTTGTGTTCTCCCTCTCTCACTCTCACTCCCATGTGTTCTCCCTCTCTCACTCTCACTTCCTTGTGTTCTCCCTCTCTCACTCTCACCTCCCTTGTGTTCTTACTCCCTCTCACTCTCATTCTCTTGTGTTTCTCCTCTCTCCATCTCACTCCCTTGTGTTCTTCCTCGCTCTCACTCTCACTCCCTTGTGTTCTCCCTCTCTCACTCTCACTCCCTTGTGTTCTCCCTCTCACTCCCTTGTGTTCCGCCCTCTCTCTGTCACTCCCTTGTGCTCTTCCCCTCTCAGCCTTGTGTTCTCCCTCTGTCCCTCTCACTCCCTTGTGTTTCTGCTCTCTCACTCTCACTGCCTTGTGTTCTCCCTCTCTCCCTCTCACTCCCTTGTGTTTCTCCTCTCTCGCTCTCACTCCATTGTGTTCTCCCTCTCTCACTCTCAGTCAATTGTGTTCCCCCTCTCTCACTCTCACTCCCTTGTGTTCCCCCTCTCTATGTCACTCCCTTGTCTACCCCCCTTCTCACACTCCCTTGTATTCTTCCTCCCTCTCACTCTCACTCCTTTGTGTTTCTCCTCTCTCCCTCTCACTCCCTTGTGTTCTTCCTCCCTCTCACTCTCACTCCCTTGTGTTCTTCCTCTCTCTCTCTCACTCCCTTGTGTTCTCCCTCTCTCCCTCTACATTCCCTTGTGTTCCCCCCTCTCTATGTCACTCCCTTGTGTTCTCCCTCTCTCACTCTCACTCCCTTGTGTTCTCCCTCTCTCACTCTCACTTCCTTGTGTTCTCCCTCTCTCACTCTCACTCCCTTGTGCTCTTCCCCTCTCAGCCTTGTGTTCTCCCTCTATCCCTCTCACCTCCCTTGTGTTCTTCCTCTCTCACTCTCACTCCCTTGTGTTCTCCCTCTCTCACTCTCACTCCCTTGTGTTCTCCCTCTCTCACTCTCACTCCCTTGTGTTCCCCCCTCTCTGTCACTCCTTTGTGTACCCTCTCTTTCTCTCACACTCACTTGTGTACCCCCCTTCTCTCACACTCCCTTGTGTTCCCCCCTCTCGATGTCACTCCCTTGTGTGTACCCCCTTTCTCTCTCACTCCCTTGTGTTCTCCTTCCCTCTCACTCCCTTGTGTTTCTCCTCTCTCTCTCACTCCCTCTCTCTCTTTCACTCCCTTGTGTTCTCCCTCTCTCCCTCTCACCTCCCTTGTGTTCTTCCTCTCTCACTCTCACTCCCTTGTGTTCTCCCTCTCTCACTCTCACTCCCTTGTGTTCTCCCTCTCTCACTCCCACTGCCTTGTGTTTCTCCTCTCTCTCTGTCAGTCCCTTGTTTTCTACCTATCTCACTCTCACTCCCTTGTGTTCTCCCTCTCTCCCTCTCACTCCCTTGTGCTCATCCTCTCTCACTCTCACTCCCTTGTGTTCTCCCTCTCTCACTCTCACCCCCTTGTGTTCTTTCTCTCTCACTCTCACTGCCCTGTGTTTCTCCTCTCTCACTCTCACTCCCTTGTGTTCTCCCTCTCTCACTGTCACTCCCTTGTGTTTCTGCTCTCTCACTCACACTCCCTTGTGTTCTCCCTCTCTCACTCTCACTCCCTTGTGTTTCTCCTCTCTCACTCTCACTCCCTTGTGTTCCCCTCTCTCTGCCACTACCTTGTGTACCCTCTCTTTCTCTCACACTCACTTGTGTACCCCCCTTTCTCTCACACTCCCTTTCTCTCACACTCCCTTGTGGACCCCTCTCTCCCTCTCACTCCCTTGTGTTCCCCCTCTCTATGTCACTCCCTTATGTACCCCCTTCTCACACTCCCTTGTGTTCTTCTGCCCTCTCACTCTCACTCCCTTGTGTTTCTCCTCTCTCCCTCTCACTCCCTTGTGTTCTCCCTCTCTCACTCTCACTCCCTTGTGTTCTCCCTCTCTCTCACTCTCACTCCCTTGTGTTTCTCCTCTCTCCCTCTCACTCCCTTGTGTTTCTCCTCTCTCACTCTTACTCCCTTGTGTTTCTCCCTCTCACTCCCTTGTGTTCTCCCTCTCACTCCCTTGTGTTTCTCCTCTCTCCCTCTCACTCCCTTGTGTTTCTCCTCTCTCCCTCTCACTCCCTTGTGTTCTCCCTCTCACTCCCTTGTGTTTCTCCTCTCTCACTCTCACTCCCTCGTGTTTCTCCTCTCTCCCTCTCACTCCCTTGTGTTCTCCCTCTCTCACTCTCACTCCCTTGTGTTCTCCCTCTCTCACTCTCACTCCCTTGTGTTCTCCCTCTCTCTCACTCTCACTGCCTTGTGTTTCTCCTCTCTCCCTCTCACTCCCTTGTGTTTCTCCTCTCTCCGTCTCACTCGCTTGTGTTCTTCTTCTTTCTCCCTTGTGTTCCCCCTCTCGATGTCACTCCCTTGTGTACCCCCCTTCTCACACTCCCTTGTGTTCTTCCTCCCTCTCACTCTCATTCTCTTGTGTTTCTCCTCTCTCCCTCTCACTCCCTTGTGTTCTTCGTCCCTCTCACTCTCACTCCCTTGTGTTCTCCCTCTCTCACTCTCACTCCCTTGTGTTCTCCCTCTCTCCCTCTCACTCCCTTGTGTTCCGCCCTCTCTATGTCACTCCCTTGTGTTCTCCCTCTCTCACTCTCACTCCCATGTGTTCTCCCTCTCTCACTCTCACTTCCTTGTGTTCTCCCTCTCTCACTCTCACCTCCCTTGTGTTCTTACTCCCTCTCACTCTCATTCTCTTGTGTTTCTCCTCTCTCCATCTCACTCCCTTGTGTTCTTCCTCGCTCTCACTCTCACTCCCTTGTCCTCTTCCCCTCTCAGCCTTGTGTTCTCCCTCGATCCCTCTCACTCCCTTGTGTTTCTACTCTCTCACTCTCACTCCATTGTGTTCTCCGTCTCTCCCTCTCACTCCCTTGTGTTTCTCCTCTCTCAATCTCACTCCATTGTGTTCTCCCTCTCTCACTCTCAGTCAATTGTGTTCCCCCTCTCTCACTCTCACTCCCTTGTGTTCCCCCTCTCGATGTCACTCCCTTGTCTACCCCCCTTCTCACACTCCCTTGTGTTCTTCGTCCCTCTCACTCTCACTCCTTTGTGTTTCTCCTCTCTCCCTCTCACTCCCTTGTGTTCTCCCTCTCTCCCTCTCACTCCCTTGTGTTCCCCCCTCTCTATGTCACTCCCTTGTGTTCTCCCTCTCTCACTCTCACTCCCTTGTGTTCCGCCCTCTCTGTGTCATCACTTGGGCTCTTCCCCCCTCAGCCTTGTGTTCTCCCTCTATCCCTCTCACTCCCTTGTGTGTCTCCTCTCTCACTCTCACTCCCTTGTGTTCTCCCTCTCTCCCTCTCACTTCCTTGTGTTCTCCCTCTCTCACTCTCACTCCCTTGTGCTCTTCCCCTCTCAGCCTTGTGTTCTCCCTCTCTCCCTCTCACCTCCCTTGTGTTCTTCCTCTCTCACTCTCACTCCCTTGTGTTCTCCCTCTCTCACTCTCACTCCCTTGTGTTCCCCCTCTCTCACTCTCACCCCCTTGTGTTCTCCCTCTCTCACTCTCACTGCCCTGTGTTTCTCCTCTCTCTCTGTCAGTCCCTTGTTTTCTACCTATCTCACTCTCACTCCCTTGTGTTCTCCCTCGCTCCCTCTCACTCCTTTGTGCTCATCCTCTCTCACTCTCACTCCCTTGTGTTCTCCCACTCTCACTCTCCCTCCCTTGTGTTCTCCCTCTCTCACTCTCACTCCCCTGTGTTTCTCCTCTCTCACTCTCACTCCCTTGTGTTCTCCCTCTCTCACTGTCACTCCCTTGTGTTTCTGCTCTCTCACTCTCACTCCCTTGTGTTCTCCCTCTCTCACTCTCACTCCCTTGTGTTTCTCCTCTCTCACTCTCACTCCCTTTTGTTCCCCCTCTCTCACTCTCACTCCCTTGTGTTCCTCCCTTTCACTCCCTTGTGTTCCCCTCTCTCTGCCACTACCTTGTGTACCCTCTCTTTCTCTCACACTCACTTGTGTACCCCCCTTTCTCTCACACTCCCTTTCTCTCACACTCCCTTGTGTACCCCTCTCTCCCTCTCACTCCCTTGTGTTCCCCCTCTCTATGTCACTCCTTTGTGTACCCCCTTCTCACACTCCCTTGTGTTCTTCCGCCCTCTCACTCTCACTCCCTTGTGTTTCTCCTCTCTCCCTCTCACTCCCTTGTGTTCTCCCTCTCTCACTCTCACTCCCTTGTGTTCTCCCTCTCTCTCACTCTCACTCCCTTGTGTTTCTCCTCTCTCCCTCTCACTCCCTTGTGTTTCTCCTCTCTCCCTCTCACTCCCTTGTGTTCTCCCTCTCATTCCCTTGTGTTTCTCCTCTCTCACTCTCACTCCCTTGTGTTTTTCCCTCTCTCCCTCTCTCTCCCTTGTGTTCTCCCTCTCACTCCCTTGTGCTTCTCCTCTCTCCCTCTCACTCCCTTGTGTTTCTCCTCTCTCCCTCTCACTCCCTTGTGTTCTCCCTCTCACTCCCTTGTGTTTCTCCTCTCTCACTCTCACTCCCTTGTGTTTCTCCTCTCTCCCTCTCACTCCCTTGTGATCTCCCTCTCTCACTCTCACTCCCTTGTGTTCTCCCTCTCTCACTCTCACTCCCTTGTGTTCTCCCTCTTTCTCACTCTCACTCGCTTGTGTTTCTCCTCTCTCCCTCTCACTCCCTTGTGTTTCTCCTCTCTCCCTCTCACTCCCTTGTGTTCTCCCTCTCACTCCCTGTGTTCTCCCTCTCTCTCACTCTCACTCCCTTGTGTTTCACCTCTCTCCCTCTCATTCCCTTGTGTTTCTCCTCTCTCCCTCTCACTCCCTTGTGTTCTCCCTCTCACTCCCTTGTGTCTCTCCTCTCTCCCTCTCACTCCCTTGTGTTCTCCCTCTCTCACTCTCACTCCCTTGTGTTCTCCCTCTCTCACTCTCACCCCCTTGTGTTCTCCCTCTCTCACTCTCACTCCCTTTTGTTCTCCCTCTCTCACTCTCACCCCTTGTGTTCTCCCTCTCTCACTCTCACCCCCTTGTGTTCTCCCTCTCTCACTCTCACTCCCCTGTGTTTCTCCTCTCTCACTCTCACCCCCTTGTGTTCTCCCTCTCTCACTCTCACCCCCTTGTGTTCTCCCTCTCTCACTCTCACTCCCCTGTGTTTCTCCTCTCTCCCTCTCACTCCCTTGTGTTCTCCCTCTCTCACTCTCACTCCCTTGTGTTCTCCCTCTCTCACTCTCACTCCCTTGTGTTCTCCCTCTCTCACTCTCACTCCCTTGTGTTCCTCCCTTTCACTCCCTTGTGTTCCCCTCTCTCTGCCACTACCTTGTGTACCCTCTCTTTCTCTGACACTCACTTGTGTACCCCCCTTTCTCTCACACTCCCTTTCGCTCACACTCCCTTGTGTACCCCTCTCTCCCTCTCACTCCCTTGTGTTCCCCCTCTCTATGTCACTCCCTTGTGTACCCCCTTCTCACACTCCCTTGTATTCTTCCGCACTCTCACTCCCTTGTGTTTCTCCTCTCTCCCTCTCACTCCCTTGTGTTCTCCCTCTCTCACTCTCACTCCCTTGTGTTCTCCCTCTCTCTCACTCTCACTCCCTTGTGTTTCTCCTCTCTCCCTCTCACTCCCTTGTGTTTCTCCTCTCTCCCTCTCACTCCCTTGTGTTCTCCCTCTCATTCCCTTGTGTTCTCCCTCTCTCACTCTCACTCCCTTGTGTTCTCCCTCTCTCACTCTCACTCCCTTGTGTTCTCCCTCTCTCTCACTCTCACTCCCTTGTGTTTCTCCTCTCTCCCTCTCACTCCCTTGTGTTTCTCCTCTCTCCCTCTCACTCCCTTGTGTTCTCCCTCTCACTCCCTTGTGTTCTCCCTCTCTCACTCTCACTCCCTTGTGTTCTCCCTCTCTCTCACTCTCACTCCCTTGTGTTTCTCCTCTCTCCCTCTCACTCCCTTGTGTTTCTCCTCTCTCCCTCTCACTCCCTTGTGTTCTCCCTCTCACTCCCTTCTGTTCTCCCTCTCTCCCTCTCACTCCCTTGTGTTTCTCCTCTCTCACTCTCACTCCCTTGTGTTTCTCCCTCTCTCACTCTCACTCCCTTGTGTTTCTCCTCTCTCTCTGTCAGTCCCTTGTTTTCTACCTATCTCACTCTCACTCCCTTGTGTTCTCCCTCTCACTCCCTTGTGTTCTCCCTCTCTCTCCCTCTCACTCCCTTGTGTTTCTCCTCTCTCCCTCTCACTCCCTTGTGTTCTCCCTAGCTCACTCTCACTCCCTTGTGTTCTCCCTCTCTTACTCTCACCCCCTTGTGTTCTCCCTCTCTCACTCTCACTCCCTTGTGTTCTCCCTCTCTCACTCTCACCCCCTTGTGTTCTCCCTCTCTCACTCTCACCCCCTTGTGTTCTCCCTCTCTCACTCTCACTCCCCTGTGTTTCTCCTCTCTCACTCTCACCTCCTTGTGTTCTCCCTCTCTCACTCTCCACCCCTTGTGTTCTCCCTCTCTCACTCGCACTCCCTTGTGTTCTCCCTCTCTCACTCTCACTCCCTTGGGTTCTCCCTCTCTCACTCTCACTCCCTTGTGTTCTCCCTCTCTCACTCTCACGTGTTCCTCCCTTTCACTCCCTTGTGTTCCCCTCTCTCTGCCACTACCTTGTGTACCCTCTCTTTCTCTCACACTCACTTGTGTACCCCCCTTTCTCTCACACTCCCTTTCTCTCACACTCCCTTGTGTACCCCTCTCTCCTCTCACTCCCTTGTGTTCCCCGTTCTCACACTCCCTTGTGTTCTTCCGCACTCTCACTCCCTTGTGTTTCTCCTCTCTCCCTCTCACTCCCCTGTGTTCTCCCTCTCTCACTCTCACTCCCTTGTGTTCTCCCTCTCTCTCACTCTCAATCCCTTGTGTTTCTCCTCTCTCCCTCTCACTCCCTTGTGTTTCTCCTCTCTCCCTCTCACTCCCTTGTGTTCTCCCTCTCATTCCCTTGTGTTTCTCCTCTCTCACTCTCACTCCCTTGTGTTTCTCCCTCTCTCCCTCTCACTCCCTTGTGTTCTCCCTCTCACTCCCTTGTGTTTCTCCTCTCTCACTCTCACTCCCTTGTGTTTCTCCTCTCTCCCTCTCACTCCCTTGTGTTCTCCCTCTCTCACTCTCACTCCCTTGTGTTCTCCCTCTCTCACTCTCACTCCCTTGTGTTCTCCCTCTCTCTCACTCTCACTCCCTTGTGTTTCTCCTCTCTCCCTCTCACTCCCTTGTGTTTCTCCTCTCTCCCTCTCACTCCCTTGTGTTCTCCCTCTCACTCCCTTGTGTTCTCCCTCTCTCACTCTCACTCCCTTGTGTTCTCCCTCTCTCTCACTCTCACTCCCTTGTGTTTCTCCTCTCTCCCTCTCACTCCCTTGTGTTTCTCCTCTCTCCCTCTCACTCCCTTGTGTTCTCCTTCTCACTCCCTTCTGTTCTCCCTCTCTCCCTCTCACTCCCTTGTGTTTCTCCTCTCTCACTCTCACTCCCTTGTGTTTCTCCCTCTCTCACTCTCACTCCCTTGTGTTTCTCCTCTCTCTCTGTCAGTCCCTTGTTTTCTACCTATCTCACTCTCACTCCCTTGTGTTCTCCCTCTCTCCCTCTCACTCCCTTGTGCTCATCCTCTCTCACTCTCACTCCCTTGTGTTCTCCCTCTCTCACTCTCACCCCCTTGTGTTCTCCCTCTCTCACTCTCACTCCCCTGTGTTTCTCCTTTCTCACTCTCACTCCCTTGTGTTCTCCCTCTCTCACTCTCACTCCCTTGTGTTTCTGCTCTCTCACTCTCACCCCCTTGTGTTCTCCCTCTCTCACTCTCACCCCTTTGTGTTCTCCCTCTCTCACTCTCACTCCCCTGTGTTTCTCCTTTCTCACTCTCACTCCCTTGTGTTCTCCCTCTCTCACTCTCACTCCCTTGTGTTTCTGCTCTCTCACTCTCACTCCCTTGTGTTCTCCCTCTCTCACTCTCACTCCCTTGTGTTCTCCCTCTCTCACTCTCACTCCCTTGTGTTCTCCCTCTCTCACTCTCACTCCCTTGTGTTCCTCCCTTTCACTCCCTTGTGTTCCCCTCTCTCTGCCACTACCTTGTGTACCCTCTCTTTCTCTCACACTCACTTGTGTACCCCCTTTCTCTCACACTCCCTTTCTCTCACACTCCCTTGTGTACCCCTCTCTCCCTCTCACTCCCTTGTGTTCCCACTCTCCATGTCACTCCCTTGTGTACCCCCCTTCTCACACTCCCTTGTGTTCTTCCTCCCTCTCACTCTCACTCCCTTGTGTTTCTCCTCTCTCCCTCTCACTCCCTTGTGTTCTCCCTCTCTCACCCTCACTCCCTTGTGTTCTCCCTCTTTCTCACTCTCACTCCCTTGTGTTTCTCCTCTCTCCCTCTCACTCCCTTGTGTTTCTCCTCTCTCCCTCTCACTCCCTTGTGTTTCTCCTCTCTCACTCTCACTCCCTTGTGTTTCTCCTCTCTCCCTCTCACTGCCTTGTGTTCTCCCTCTCTCACTCTCACTCCTTGTGTTCTCCCTCTTTCTCACTCTCACTCCCTTGTGTTTCTCCTCTCTCCCTCTCACTCCCTTGTGTTCTCCCTCTCTCACTCTCACTCCCTTGTGTTCTCCCTCTCTCACTCTCACCCCCTTGTCTTCTCGCTCTCTCACTCTCACCCCCTTGTGTTCTCCCTCTCTCACTCTCACTCCCCTGTGTTTCTCCTCTCTCACTCCCCTGTGTTTCTCCTCTCTCACTCTCACCCCCTTGTGTTCTCCCTCTCTCACTCTCACCCCCTTGTGTTCTCCCTCTCTCACTCTCACTCCCCTGTGTTTCTCCTCTCTCCCTCTCACTCCCTTGTGTTCTCCCTCTCTCACTCTCACTCCCTTGTGTTCTCCCTCTCTCACTCTCACTCCCTTCTGTTCTCCCTCTCTCACTCTCACTCCCTTGTGTTCCTCCCTTTCACTCCCTTGTGTTCCCCTCTCTCTGCCACTACCTTGTGTACCCTCTCTTTCTCTCACACTCACTTGTGTACCCCCCTTTCTCTCACACTCTCTTTCTCTCACGCTCCCTTGTGTACCCCTCTCTCCCTCTCACTCCCTTGTGTTCCCCCTCTCTATGTCACTACCTTGTGTACCCCCTTCTCACACTCCCTTGTGTTCTTCCGCACTCTCACTCCCTTCTGTTTCTCCTCTCTCCCTCTCACTCCCTTGTGTTCTCCCTCTCTCACTCTCACTCCCTTGTGTTCTCCCTCTCTCTCACTCTCACTCCCTTGTGTTTCTCCTCTCTCCCTCTCACTCCCTTGTGTTTCTCCTCTCTCCCTCTCACTCCCTTGTGTTCTCCCTCTGATTCCCTTGTGTTTCTCCTCTCTCACTCTCACTCCCTTGTGTTTCTCCCTCTCTCCCTCTCACTCCCTTGTGTTCTCCCTCTCACTCCCTTGTGTTTCTCCTCTCTCACTCTCACTCCCTTGTGTTTCTCCTCTCTCCCTCTCACTCCCTTGTGTTCTCCCTCTCTCACTCTCACTCCCTTGTGTTCTCCCTCTCCCACTCTCACTCCCTTGTGTTCTCCCTCTCTCTCACTCTCACTCCCTAGTGTTTCTCCTCTCTCCCTCTCACTCCCTTGTGTTTCTCCTCTCTCCCTCTCACTCCCTTGTGTTCTCCCTCTCACTCCCTTGTGTTCTCCCTCTCTCACTCTCACTCCCTTGTGTTCTCCCTCTCTCTCACTCTCACTCCCTTGTGTTTCTCCTCTCTCCCTCTCACTCCCTTGTGTTTCTCCTCTCTCCCTCTCACTCCCTTGTGTTCTCCCTCTCACTCCCTTCTGTTCTCCCTCTCTCCCTCTCACTCCCTTGTGTTTCTCCTCTCTCACTCTCACTCCCTTGTGTTTCTCCCTCTCTCACTCTCACTCCCTTGTGTTTCTCCTCTCTCTCTGTCAGTCCCTTGTTTTCTACCTATCTCACTCTCACTCCCTTGTGTTCTCCCTCTCTCCCTCTCACCCCCTTGTGTTCTCCCTCTCTCACTCTCCACCCCTTGTGTTCTCCCTCTCTCACTCGCACTCCCTTGTGTTCTCCCTCTCTCACTCTCACTCCCTTGGGTTCTCCCTCTCTCACTCTCACTCCCTTGTGTTCTCCCTCTCTCACTCTCACGTGTTCCTCCCTTTCACTCCCTTGTGTTCCCCTCTCTCTGCCACTACCTTGTGTACCCTCTCTTTCTCTCACACTCACTTGTGTACCCCCCTTTCTCTCACACTCCCTTTCTCTCACACTCCCTTGTGTACCCCTCTCTCCTCTCACTCCCTTGTGTTCCCCGTTCTCACACTCCCTTGTGTTCTTCCGCACTCTCACTCCCTTGTGTTTCTCCTCTCTCCCTCTCACTCCCTTGTGTTCTCCCTCTCTCACTCTCACTCCCTTGTGTTCTCCCTCTCTCTCACTCTCAATCCCTTGTGTTTCTCCTCTCTCCCTCTCACTCCCTTGTGTTTCTCCTCTCTCCCTCTCACTCCCTTGTGTTCTCCCTCTCATTCCCTTGTGTTTCTCCTCTCTCACTCTCACTCCCTTGTGTTTCTCCCTCTCTCCCTCTCACTCCCTTGTGTTCTCCCTCTCACTCCCTTGTGTTTCTCCTCTCTCACTCTCACTCCCTTGTGTTTCTCCTCTCTCCCTCTCACTCCCTTGTGTTCTCCCTCTCTCACTCTCACTCCCTTGTGTTCTCCCTCTCTCACTCTCACTCCCTTGTGTTCTCCCTCTCTCTCACTCTCACTCCCTTGTGTTTCTCCTCTCTCCCTCTCACTCCCTTGTGTTTCTCCTCTCTCCCTCTCACTCCCTTGTGTTCTCCCTCTCACTCCCTTCTGTTCTCCCTCTCTCCCTCTCACTCCCTTGTGTTTCTCCTCTCTCACTCTCACTCCCTTGTGTTCCCCCTCTCGATGTCACTCCCTTGTCTACCCCCCTTCTCACACTCCCTTGTGTTCTTCGTCCCTCTCACTCTCACTCCTTTGTGTTTCTCCTCTCTCCCTCTCACTCCCTTGTGTTCTCCCTCTCTCCCTCTCACTCCCTTGTGTTCCCCCCTCTCTATGTCACTCCCTTGTGTTCTCCCTCTCTCACTCTCACTCCCTTGTGTTCCGCCCTCTCTGTGTCATCACTTGGGCTCTTCCCCCCTCAGCCTTGTGTTCTCCCTCTATCCCTCTCACTCCCTTGTGTGTCTCCTCTCTCACTCTCACTCCCTTGTGTTCTCCCTCTCTCCCTCTCACTTCCTTGTGTTCTCCCTCTCTCACTCTCACTCCCTTGTGCTCTTCCCCTCTCAGCCTTGTGTTCTCCCTCTCTCCCTCTCACCTCCCTTGTGTTCTTCCTCTCTCACTCTCACTCCCTTGTGTTCTCCCTCTCTCACTCTCACTCCCTTGTGTTCCCCCTCTCTCACTCTCACCCCCTTGTGTTCTCCCTCTCTCACTCTCACTGCCCTGTGTTTCTCCTCTCTCTCTGTCAGTCCCTTGTTTTCTACCTATCTCACTCTCACTCCCTTGTGTTCTCCCTCGCTCCCTCTCACTCCTTTGTGCTCATCCTCTCTCACTCTCACTCCCTTGTGTTCTCCCACTCTCACTCTCCCTCCCTTGTGTTCTCCCTCTCTCACTCTCACTCCCCTGTGTTTCTCCTCTCTCACTCTCACTCCCTTGTGTTCTCCCTCTCTCACTGTCACTCCCTTGTGTTTCTGCTCTCTCACTCTCACTCCCTTGTGTTCTCCCTCTCTCACTCTCACTCCCTTGTGTTTCTCCTCTCTCACTCTCACTCCCTTTTGTTCCCCCTCTCTCACTCTCACTCCCTTGTGTTCCTCCCTTTCACTCCCTTGTGTTCCCCTCTCTCTGCCACTACCTTGTGTACCCTCTCTTTCTCTCACACTCACTTGTGTACCCCCCTTTCTCTCACACTCCCTTTCTCTCACACTCCCTTGTGTACCCCTCTCTCCCTCTCACTCCCTTGTGTTCCCCCTCTCTATGTCACTCCTTTGTGTACCCCCTTCTCACACTCCCTTGTGTTCTTCCGCCCTCTCACTCTCACTCCCTTGTGTTTCTCCTCTCTCCCTCTCACTCCCTTGTGTTCTCCCTCTCTCACTCTCACTCCCTTGTGTTCTCCCTCTCTCTCACTCTCACTCCCTTGTGTTTCTCCTCTCTCCCTCTCACTCCCTTGTGTTTCTCCTCTCTCCCTCTCACTCCCTTGTGTTCTCCCTCTCATTCCCTTGTGTTTCTCCTCTCTCACTCTCACTCCCTTGTGTTTTTCCCTCTCTCCCTCTCTCTCCCTTGTGTTCTCCCTCTCACTCCCTTGTGCTTCTCCTCTCTCCCTCTCACTCCCTTGTGTTTCTCCTCTCTCCCTCTCACTCCCTTGTGTTCTCCCTCTCACTCCCTTGTGTTTCTCCTCTCTCACTCTCACTCCCTTGTGTTTCTCCTCTCTCCCTCTCACTCCCTTGTGATCTCCCTCTCTCACTCTCACTCCCTTGTGTTCTCCCTCTCTCACTCTCACTCCCTTGTGTTCTCCCTCTTTCTCACTCTCACTCGCTTGTGTTTCTCCTCTCTCCCTCTCACTCCCTTGTGTTTCTCCTCTCTCCCTCTCACTCCCTTGTGTTCTCCCTCTCACTCCCTGTGTTCTCCCTCTCTCTCACTCTCACTCCCTTGTGTTTCACCTCTCTCCCTCTCATTCCCTTGTGTTTCTCCTCTCTCCCTCTCACTCCCTTGTGTTCTCCCTCTCACTCCCTTGTGTCTCTCCTCTCTCCCTCTCACTCCCTTGTGTTCTCCCTCTCTCACTCTCACTCCCTTGTGTTCTCCCTCTCTCACTCTCACCCCCTTGTGTTCTCCCTCTCTCACTCTCACTCCCTTTTGTTCTCCCTCTCTCACTCTCACCCCTTGTGTTCTCCCTCTCTCACTCTCACCCCCTTGTGTTCTCCCTCTCTCACTCTCACTCCCCTGTGTTTCTCCTCTCTCACTCTCACCCCCTTGTGTTCTCCCTCTCTCACTCTCACCCCCTTGTGTTCTCCCTCTCTCACTCTCACTCCCCTGTGTTTCTCCTCTCTCCCTCTCACTCCCTTGTGTTCTCCCTCTCTCACTCTCACTCCCTTGTGTTCTCCCTCTCTCACTCTCACTCCCTTGTGTTCTCCCTCTCTCACTCTCACTCCCTTGTGTTCCTCCCTTTCACTCCCTTGTGTTCCCCTCTCTCTGCCACTACCTTGTGTACCCTCTCTTTCTCTGACACTCACTTGTGTACCCCCCTTTCTCTCACACTCCCTTTCGCTCACACTCCCTTGTGTACCCCTCTCTCCCTCTCACTCCCTTGTGTTCCCCCTCTCTATGTCACTCCCTTGTGTACCCCCTTCTCACACTCCCTTGTATTCTTCCGCACTCTCACTCCCTTGTGTTTCTCCTCTCTCCCTCTCACTCCCTTGTGTTCTCCCTCTCTCACTCTCACTCCCTTGTGTTCTCCCTCTCTCTCACTCTCACTCCCTTGTGTTTCTCCTCTCTCCCTCTCACTCCCTTGTGTTTCTCCTCTCTCCCTCTCACTCCCTTGTGTTCTCCCTCTCATTCCCTTGTGTTCTCCCTCTCTCACTCTCACTCCCTTGTGTTCTCCCTCTCTCACTCTCACTCCCTTGTGTTCTCCCTCTCTCTCACTCTCACTCCCTTGTGTTTCTCCTCTCTCCCTCTCACTCCCTTGTGTTTCTCCTCTCTCCCTCTCACTCCCTTGTGTTCTCCCTCTCACTCCCTTGTGTTCTCCCTCTCTCACTCTCACTCCCTTGTGTTCTCCCTCTCTCTCACTCTCACTCCCTTGTGTTTCTCCTCTCTCCCTCTCACTCCCTTGTGTTTCTCCTCTCTCCCTCTCACTCCCTTGTGTTCTCCCTCTCACTCCCTTCTGTTCTCCCTCTCTCCCTCTCACTCCCTTGTGTTTCTCCTCTCTCACTCTCACTCCCTTGTGTTTCTCCCTCTCTCACTCTCACTCCCTTGTGTTTCTCCTCTCTCTCTGTCAGTCCCTTGTTTTCTACCTATCTCACTCTCACTCCCTTGTGTTCTCCCTCTCACTCCCTTGTGTTCTCCCTCTCTCTCCCTCTCACTCCCTTGTGTTTCTCCTCTCTCCCTCTCACTCCCTTGTGTTCTCCCTAGCTCACTCTCACTCCCTTGTGTTCTCCCTCTCTTACTCTCACCCCCTTGTGTTCTCCCTCTCTCACTCTCACTCCCTTGTGTTCTCCCTCTCTCACTCTCACCCCCTTGTGTTCTCCCTCTCTCACTCTCACCCCCTTGTGTTCTCCCTCTCTCACTCTCACTCCCCTGTGTTTCTCCTCTCTCACTCTCACCTCCTTGTGTTCTCCCTCTCTCACTCTCCACCCCTTGTGTTCTCCCTCTCTCACTCGCACTCCCTTGTGTTCTCCCTCTCTCACTCTCACTCCCTTGGGTTCTCCCTCTCTCACTCTCACTCCCTTGTGTTCTCCCTCTCTCACTCTCACGTGTTCCTCCCTTTCACTCCCTTGTGTTCCCCTCTCTCTGCCACTACCTTGTGTACCCTCTCTTTCTCTCACACTCACTTGTGTACCCCCCTTTCTCTCACACTCCCTTTCTCTCACACTCCCTTGTGTACCCCTCTCTCCTCTCACTCCCTTGTGTTCCCCGTTCTCACACTCCCTTGTGTTCTTCCGCACTCTCACTCCCTTGTGTTTCTCCTCTCTCCCTCTCACTCCCCTGTGTTCTCCCTCTCTCACTCTCACTCCCTTGTGTTCTCCCTCTCTCTCACTCTCAATCCCTTGTGTTTCTCCTCTCTCCCTCTCACTCCCTTGTGTTTCTCCTCTCTCCCTCTCACTCCCTTGTGTTCTCCCTCTCATTCCCTTGTGTTTCTCCTCTCTCACTCTCACTCCCTTGTGTTTCTCCCTCTCTCCCTCTCACTCCCTTGTGTTCTCCCTCTCACTCCCTTGTGTTTCTCCTCTCTCACTCTCACTCCCTTGTGTTTCTCCTCTCTCCCTCTCACTCCCTTGTGTTCTCCCTCTCTCACTCTCACTCCCTTGTGTTCTCCCTCTCTCACTCTCACTCCCTTGTGTTCTCCCTCTCTCTCACTCTCACTCCCTTGTGTTTCTCCTCTCTCCCTCTCACTCCCTTGTGTTTCTCCTCTCTCCCTCTCACTCCCTTGTGTTCTCCCTCTCACTCCCTTGTGTTCTCCCTCTCTCACTCTCACTCCCTTGTGTTCTCCCTCTCTCTCACTCTCACTCCCTTGTGTTTCTCCTCTCTCCCTCTCACTCCCTTGTGTTTCTCCTCTCTCCCTCTCACTCCCTTGTGTTCTCCTTCTCACTCCCTTCTGTTCTCCCTCTCTCCCTCTCACTCCCTTGTGTTTCTCCTCTCTCACTCTCACTCCCTTGTGTTTCTCCCTCTCTCACTCTCACTCCCTTGTGTTTCTCCTCTCTCTCTGTCAGTCCCTTGTTTTCTACCTATCTCACTCTCACTCCCTTGTGTTCTCCCTCTCTCCCTCTCACTCCCTTGTGCTCATCCTCTCTCACTCTCACTCCCTTGTGTTCTCCCTCTCTCACTCTCACCCCCTTGTGTTCTCCCTCTCTCACTCTCACTCCCCTGTGTTTCTCCTTTCTCACTCTCACTCCCTTGTGTTCTCCCTCTCTCACTCTCACTCCCTTGTGTTTCTGCTCTCTCACTCTCACCCCCTTGTGTTCTCCCTCTCTCACTCTCACCCCTTTGTGTTCTCCCTCTCTCACTCTCACTCCCCTGTGTTTCTCCTTTCTCACTCTCACTCCCTTGTGTTCTCCCTCTCTCACTCTCACTCCCTTGTGTTTCTGCTCTCTCACTCTCACTCCCTTGTGTTCTCCCTCTCTCACTCTCACTCCCTTGTGTTCTCCCTCTCTCACTCTCACTCCCTTGTGTTCTCCCTCTCTCACTCTCACTCCCTTGTGTTCCTCCCTTTCACTCCCTTGTGTTCCCCTCTCTCTGCCACTACCTTGTGTACCCTCTCTTTCTCTCACACTCACTTGTGTACCCCCTTTCTCTCACACTCCCTTTCTCTCACACTCCCTTGTGTACCCCTCTCTCCCTCTCACTCCCTTGTGTTCCCACTCTCCATGTCACTCCCTTGTGTACCCCCCTTCTCACACTCCCTTGTGTTCTTCCTCCCTCTCACTCTCACTCCCTTGTGTTTCTCCTCTCTCCCTCTCACTCCCTTGTGTTCTCCCTCTCTCACCCTCACTCCCTTGTGTTCTCCCTCTTTCTCACTCTCACTCCCTTGTGTTTCTCCTATCTCACTCTCACTCCCTTGTGTTTCTCCTCTCTCCCTCTCACTCCCTTGTGTTTCTCCTCTCTCACTCTCACTCCCTTGTGTTTCTCCTCTCTCCCTCTCACTGCCTTGTGTTCTCCCTCTCTCACTCTCACTCCTTGTGTTCTCCCTCTTTCTCACTCTCACTCCCTTGTGTTTCTCCTCTCTCCCTCTCACTCCCTTGTGTTCTCCCTCTCTCACTCTCACTCCCTTGTGTTCTCCCTCTCTCACTCTCACCCCCTTGTCTTCTCGCTCTCTCACTCTCACCCCCTTGTGTTCTCCCTCTCTCACTCTCACTCCCCTGTGTTTCTCCTCTCTCACTCCCCTGTGTTTCTCCTCTCTCACTCTCACCCCCTTGTGTTCTCCCTCTCTCACTCTCACCCCCTTGTGTTCTCCCTCTCTCACTCTCACTCCCCTGTGTTTCTCCTCTCTCCCTCTCACTCCCTTGTGTTCTCCCTCTCTCACTCTCACTCCCTTGTGTTCTCCCTCTCTCACTCTCACTCCCTTCTGTTCTCCCTCTCTCACTCTCACTCCCTTGTGTTCCTCCCTTTCACTCCCTTGTGTTCCCCTCTCTCTGCCACTACCTTGTGTACCCTCTCTTTCTCTCACACTCACTTGTGTACCCCCCTTTCTCTCACACTCTCTTTCTCTCACGCTCCCTTGTGTACCCCTCTCTCCCTCTCACTCCCTTGTGTTCCCCCTCTCTATGTCACTACCTTGTGTACCCCCTTCTCACACTCCCTTGTGTTCTTCCGCACTCTCACTCCCTTCTGTTTCTCCTCTCTCCCTCTCACTCCCTTGTGTTCTCCCTCTCTCACTCTCACTCCCTTGTGTTCTCCCTCTCTCTCACTCTCACTCCCTTGTGTTTCTCCTCTCTCCCTCTCACTCCCTTGTGTTTCTCCTCTCTCCCTCTCACTCCCTTGTGTTCTCCCTCTGATTCCCTTGTGTTTCTCCTCTCTCACTCTCACTCCCTTGTGTTTCTCCCTCTCTCCCTCTCACTCCCTTGTGTTCTCCCTCTCACTCCCTTGTGTTTCTCCTCTCTCACTCTCACTCCCTTGTGTTTCTCCTCTCTCCCTCTCACTCCCTTGTGTTCTCCCTCTCTCACTCTCACTCCCTTGTGTTCTCCCTCTCCCACTCTCACTCCCTTGTGTTCTCCCTCTCTCTCACTCTCACTCCCTAGTGTTTCTCCTCTCTCCCTCTCACTCCCTTGTGTTTCTCCTCTCTCCCTCTCACTCCCTTGTGTTCTCCCTCTCACTCCCTTGTGTTCTCCCTCTCTCACTCTCACTCCCTTGTGTTCTCCCTCTCTCTCACTCTCACTCCCTTGTGTTTCTCCTCTCTCCCTCTCACTCCCTTGTGTTTCTCCTCTCTCCCTCTCACTCCCTTGTGTTCTCCCTCTCACTCCCTTCTGTTCTCCCTCTCTCCCTCTCACTCCCTTGTGTTTCTCCTCTCTCACTCTCACTCCCTTGTGTTTCTCCCTCTCTCACTCTCACTCCCTTGTGTTTCTCCTCTCTCTCTGTCAGTCCCTTGTTTTCTACCTATCTCACTCTCACTCCCTTGTGTTCTCCCTCTCTCCCTCTCACCCCCTTGTGTTCTCCCTCTCTCACTCTCCACCCCTTGTGTTCTCCCTCTCTCACTCGCACTCCCTTGTGTTCTCCCTCTCTCACTCTCACTCCCTTGGGTTCTCCCTCTCTCACTCTCACTCCCTTGTGTTCTCCCTCTCTCACTCTCACGTGTTCCTCCCTTTCACTCCCTTGTGTTCCCCTCTCTCTGCCACTACCTTGTGTACCCTCTCTTTCTCTCACACTCACTTGTGTACCCCCCTTTCTCTCACACTCCCTTTCTCTCACACTCCCTTGTGTACCCCTCTCTCCTCTCACTCCCTTGTGTTCCCCGTTCTCACACTCCCTTGTGTTCTTCCGCACTCTCACTCCCTTGTGTTTCTCCTCTCTCCCTCTCACTCCCTTGTGTTCTCCCTCTCTCACTCTCACTCCCTTGTGTTCTCCCTCTCTCTCACTCTCAATCCCTTGTGTTTCTCCTCTCTCCCTCTCACTCCCTTGTGTTTCTCCTCTCTCCCTCTCACTCCCTTGTGTTCTCCCTCTCATTCCCTTGTGTTTCTCCTCTCTCACTCTCACTCCCTTGTGTTTCTCCCTCTCTCCCTCTCACTCCCTTGTGTTCTCCCTCTCACTCCCTTGTGTTTCTCCTCTCTCACTCTCACTCCCTTGTGTTTCTCCTCTCTCCCTCTCACTCCCTTGTGTTCTCCCTCTCTCACTCTCACTCCCTTGTGTTCTCCCTCTCTCACTCTCACTCCCTTGTGTTCTCCCTCTCTCTCACTCTCACTCCCTTGTGTTTCTCCTCTCTCCCTCTCACTCCCTTGTGTTTCTCCTCTCTCCCTCTCACTCCCTTGTGTTCTCCCTCTCACTCCCTTGTGTTCTCCCTCTCTCACTCTCACTCCCTTGTGTTCTCCCTCTCTCTCACTCTCACTCCCTTGTGTTTCTCCTCTCTCCCTCTCACTCCCTTGTGTTTCTCCTCTCTCCCTCTCACTCCCTTGTGTTCTCCTTCTCACTCCCTTCTGTTCTCCCTCTCTCCCTCTCACTCCCTTGTGTTTCTCCTCTCTCACTCTCACTCCCTTGTGTTTCTCCCTCTCTCACTCTCACTCCCTTGTGTTTCTCCTCTCTCTCTGTCAGTCCCTTGTTTTCTACCTATCTCACTCTCACTCCCTTGTGTTCTCCCTCTCTCCCTCTCACTCCCTTGTGCTCATCCTCTCTCACTCTCACTCCCTTGTGTTCTCCCTCTCTCACTCTCACCCCCTTGTGTTCTCCCTCTCTCACTCTCACTCCCCTGTGTTTCTCCTTTCTCACTCTCACTCCCTTGTGTTCTCCCTCTCTCACTCTCACTCCCTTGTGTTTCTGCTCTCTCACTCTCACCCCCTTGTGTTCTCCCTCTCTCACTCTCACCCCTTTGTGTTCTCCCTCTCTCACTCTCACTCCCCTGTGTTTCTCCTTTCTCACTCTCACTCCCTTGTGTTCTCCCTCTCTCACTCTCACTCCCTTGTGTTTCTGCTCTCTCACTCTCACTCCCTTGTGTTCTCCCTCTCTCACTCTCACTCCCTTGTGTTTCTCCTCTCTCACTCTCACTCCCTTGTGTTCTCCCTCTCTCACTCTCACTCCCTTGTGTTCTCCCTCTCTCACTCTCACTCCCTTGTGTTCCTCCCTTTCACTCCCTTGTGTTCCCCTCTCTCTGCCACTACCTTGTGTACCCTCTCTTTCTCTCACACTCACTTGTGTACCCCCTTTCTCTCACACTCCCTTTCTCTCACACTCCCTTGTGTACCCCTCTCTCCCTCTCACTCCCTTGTGTTCCCACTCTCCATGTCACTCCCTTGTGTACCCCCCTTCTCACACTCCCTTGTGTTCTTCCTCCCTCTCACTCTCACTCCCTTGTGTTTCTCCTCTCTCCCTCTCACTCCCTTGTGTTCTCCCTCTCTCACCCTCACTCCCTTGTGTTCTCCCTCTTTCTCACTCTCACTCCCTTGTGTTTCTCCTCTCTCCCTCTCACTCCCTTGTGTTTCTCCTCTCTCCCTCTCACTCCCTTGTGTTTCTCCTCTCTCACTCTCACTCCCTTGTGTTTCTCCTCTCTCCCTCTCACTCCCTTGTGTTCTCCCTCTCTCTCCCTTGTGTTTCTCCTCTCTCACTCTCACTCCCTTGTGTTTCTCCTCTCTCACTCTCACTCCCTTGTGTTTCTCCTCTCTCCCTCTCACTCCCTTGTGATCTCCCTCTCTCACTCTCACTGCCTTGTGTTCTCCCTCTCTCACTCTCACTCCCTTGTGTTCTCCCTCTTTCTCACTCTCACTCCCTTGTGTTTCTCCTCTCTCCCTCTCACTCCCTTGTGTTCTCCCTCTCTCACTCTCACTCCCTTGTGTTCTCCCTCTCTCACTCTCACCCCCTTGTCTTCTCGCTCTCTCACTCTCAACCCCTTGTGTTCTCCCTCTCTCACTCTCACTCCCCTGTGTTTCTCCTCTCTCACTCCCCTGTGTTTCTCCTCTCTCACTCTCACCCCCTTGTGTTCTCCCTCTCTCACTCTCACCCCCTTGTGTTCTCCCTCTCTCACTCTCACTCCCCTGTGTTTCTCCTCTCTCCCTCTCACTCCCTTGTGTTCTCCCTCTCTCACTCTCACTCCCTTGTGTTCTCCCTCTCTCACTCTCACTCCCTTGTGTTCCTCCCTTTCACTCCCTTGTGTTCCCCTCTCTCTGCCACTACCTTGTGTACCCTCTCTTTCTCTCACACTCACTTGTGTACCCCCCTTTCTCTCACACTCTCTTTCTCTCACGCTCCCTTGTGTACCCCTCTCTCCCTCTCACTCCCTTGTGTTCCCCCTCTCTATGTCACTACCTTGTGTACCCCCTTCTCACACTCCCTTGTGTTCTTCCGCACTCTCACTCCCTTCTGTTTCTCCTCTCTCCCTCTCACTCCCTTGTGTTCTCCCTCTCTCACTCTCACTCCCTTGTGTTCTCCCTCTCTCTCACTCTCACTCCCTTGTGTTTCTCCTCTCTCCCTCTCACTCCCTTGTGTTTCTCCTCTCTCCCTCTCACTCCCTTGTGTTCTCCCTCTGATTCCCTTGTGTTTCTCCTCTCTCACTCTCACTCCCTTGTGTTTCTCCCTCTCTCCCTCTCACTCCCTTGTGTTCTCCCTCTCACTCCCTTGTGTTTCTCCTCTCTCACTCTCACTCCCTTGTGTTTCTCCTCTCTCCCTCTCACTCCCTTGTGTTCTCCCTCTCTCACTCTCACTCCCTTGTGTTCTCCCTCTCCCACTCTCACTCCCTTGTGTTCTCCCTCTCTCTCACTCTCACTCCCTAGTGTTTCTCCTCTCTCCCTCTCACTCCCTTGTGTTTCTCCTCTCTCCCTCTCACTCCCTTGTGTTCTCCCTCTCACTCCCTTGTGTTCTCCCTCTCTCACTCTCACTCCCTTGTGTTCTCCCTCTCTCTCACTCTCACTCCCTTGTGTTTCTCCTCTCTCCCTCTCACTCCCTTGTGTTTCTCCTCTCTCCCTCTCACTCCCTTGTGTTCTCCCTCTCACTCCCTTCTGTTCTCCCTCTCTCCCTCTCACTCCCTTGTGTTTCTCCTCTCTCACTCTCACTCCCTTGTGTTTCTCCCTCTCTCACTCTCACTCCCTTGTGTTTCTCCTCTCTCTCTGTCAGTCCCTTGTTTTCTACCTATCTCACTCTCACTCCCTTGTGTTCTCCCTCTCTCCCTCTCACTCCCTTGTGCTCATCCTCTCTCACTCTCACTCCCTTGTGTTCTCCCTCTCTCACTCTCACCCCCTTGTGTTCTCCCTCTCTCACTCTCACTCCCCTGTGTTTCTCCTTTCTCACTCTCACTCCCTTGTGTTCTCCCTCTCTCACTCTCACTCCCTTGTGTTTCTGCTCTCTCACTCTCACCCCCTTGTGTTCTCCCTCTCTCACTCTCACCCCTTTGTGTTCTCCCTCTCTCACTCTCACTCCCCTGTGTTTCTCCTTTCTCACTCTCACTCCCTTGTGTTCTCCCTCTCTCACTCTCACTCCCTTGTGTTTCTGCTCTCTCACTCTCACTCCCTTGTGTTCTCCCTCTCTCACTCTCACTCCCTTGTGTTTCTCCTCTCTCACTCTCACTCCCTTGTGTTCTCACTCTCTCACTCTCACTCCCTTGTGTTCTCCCTCTCTCACTCTCACTCCCTTGTGTTCCTCCCTTTCACTCCCTTGTGTTCCCCTCTCTCTGCCACTGCCTTGTGTACCCTCTCTTTCTCTCACACTCACTTGTGTACCCCCTTTCTCTCACACTCCCTTTCTCTCACACTCCCTTGTGTACCCCTCTCTCCCTCTCACTCCCTTGTGTTCCCACTCTCCATGTCACTCCCTTGTGTACCCCCCTTCTCACACTCCCTTGTGTTCTTCCTCCCTCTCACTCTCACTCCCTTGTGTTTCTCCTCTCTCCCTCTCACTCCCTTGTGTTCTCCCTCTCTCACCCTCACTCCCTTGTGTTCTCCCTCTTTCTCAGTCTCACTCCCTTGTGTTTCTCCTCTCTCCCTCTCACTCCCTTGTGTTTCTCCTCTCTCCCTCTCACTCCCTTGTGTTTCTCCTCTCTCACTCTCACTCCCTTGTGTTTCTCCTCTCTCCCTCTCACTCCCTTGTGTTCTCCCTCTCTCTCCCTTGTGTTTCTCCTCTCTCACTCTCACTCCCTTGTGTTTCTCCTCTCTCACTCTCACTCCCTTGTGTTTCTCCTCTCTCCCTCTCACTCCCTTGTGATCTCCCTCTCTCACTCTCACTGCCTTGTGTTCTCCCTCTCTCACTCTCACTCCCTTGTGTTCTCCCTCTTTCTCACTCTCACTCCCTTGTGTTTCTCCTCTCTCCCTCTCACTCCCTTGTGTTCTCCCTCTCTCACTCTCACTCCCTTGTGTTCTCCCTCTCTCACTCTCACCCCCTTGTCTTCTCCCTCTCTCACTCTCACCCCCTTGTGTTCTCCCTCTCTCACTCTCACTCCCCTGTGTTTCTCCTCTCTCACTCTCACTCCCCTGTGTTTCTCCTCTCTCACTCTCACCCCCTTGTGTTCTCCCTCTCTCACTCTCACCCCCTTGTGTTCTCCCTCTCTCACTCTCACTCCCCTGTGTTTC
This sequence comes from Heptranchias perlo, assembly GCF_035084215.1. NCBI lineage: Eukaryota > Metazoa > Chordata > Chondrichthyes > Hexanchiformes > Hexanchidae > Heptranchias > Heptranchias perlo. The sequence continues at coordinate 18,414,560 of NC_090364.1, read as the reverse complement.
TCCTCTCTCCCTCTCACTCCCTTGTGTTCTCCCTCTCTCACCCTCACTCCCTTGTGTTCTCCCTCTCTCACTCTCACTCCCTTGTGTTCTCCCTCTCTCACTCTCACTCCCTTGTGTTCCTCCCTTTCACTCCCTTGTGTTCCCCTCTCTCTGCCACTACCTTGTGTACCCTCTCTTTCTCTCACACTCACTTGTGTACCCCCCTTTCTCTCACACTCTCTTTCTCTCACGCTCCCTTGTGTACCCCTCTCTCCCTCTCACTCCCTTGTGTTCCCCCTCTCTATGTCACTACCTTGTGTACCCCCTTCTCACACTCCCTTGTGTTCTTCCGCACTCTCACTCCCTTCTGTTTCTCCTCTCTCCCTCTCACTCCCTTGTGTTCTCCCTCTCTCACTCTCACTCCCTTGTGTTCTCCCTCTCTCTCACTCTCACTCCCTTGTGTTTCTCCTCTCTCCCTCTCACTCCCTTGTGTTTCTCCTCTCTCCCTCTCACTCCCTTGTGTTCTCCCTCTGATTCCCTTGTGTTTCTCCTCTCTCACTCTCACTCCCTTGTGTTTCTCCCTCTCTCCCTCTCACTCCCTTGTGTTCTCCCTCTCACTCCCTTGTGTTTCTCCTCTCTCACTCTCACTCCCTTGTGTTTCTCCTCTCTCCCTCTCACTCCCTTGTGTTCTCCCTCTCTCACTCTCACTCCCTTGTGTTCTCCCTCTCCCACTCTCACTCCCTTGTGTTCTCCCTCTCTCTCACTCTCACTCCCTAGTGTTTCTCCTCTCTCCCTCTCACTCCCTTGTGTTTCTCCTCTCTCCCTCTCACTCCCTTGTGTTCTCCCTCTCACTCCCTTGTGTTCTCCCTCTCTCACTCTCACTCCCTTGTGTTCTCCCTCTCTCTCACTCTCACTCCCTTGTGTTTCTCCTCTCTCCCTCTCACTCCCTTGTGTTTCTCCTCTCTCCCTCTCACTCCCTTGTGTTCTCCCTCTCACTCCCTTCTGTTCTCCCTCTCTCCCTCTCACTCCCTTGTGTTTCTCCTCTCTCACTCTCACTCCCTTGTGTTTCTCCCTCTCTCACTCTCACTCCCTTGTGTTTCTCCTCTCTCTCTGTCAGTCCCTTGTTTTCTACCTATCTCACTCTCACTCCCTTGTGTTCTCCCTCTCTCCCTCTCACTCCCTTGTGCTCATCCTCTCTCACTCTCACTCCCTTGTGTTCTCCCTCTCTCACTCTCACCCCCTTGTGTTCTCCCTCTCTCACTCTCACTCCCCTGTGTTTCTCCTTTCTCACTCTCACTCCCTTGTGTTCTCCCTCTCTCACTCTCACTCCCTTGTGTTTCTGCTCTCTCACTCTCACTCCCTTGTGTTCTCCCTCTCTCACTCTCACTCCCTTGTGTTTCTCCTCTCTCCCTCTCACTCCCTTGTGGTCTCCCTCTCAATCCCTTCTGTTCTCCCTCTCTCACTCTCACTCCCTTGTGTTTCTCCCTCTCTCACTCTCACTCCCTTGTGTTTCTCCTCTCTCTCTGTCAGTCCCTTGTTTTCTACCTATCTCACTCTCACTCCCTTGTGTTCTCCCTCTCTCAGTCTCACTCCCTTGTGTTTCTGCTCTCTCACTCTCACTCCCTTGTGTTCTCCCTCTCTCCCTCTCACTCCCTTGTGCTCATCCTCTCTCACTCTCACTCCCTTGTGTTCTCCCTCTCTCACTCTCACCCCCTTGTGTTCTCCCTCTCTCACTCTCACTCCCTTGTGTTTCTCCTCTCTCCCTCTCACTCCCTTGTGTTCTCCCTCTCTCACCCTCACTCCCTTGTGTTCTCCCTCTTTCTCACTCTCACTCCCTTGTGTTTCTCCTCTCTCCCTCTCACTCCCTTGTGTTTCTCCTCTCTCCCTCTCACTCCCTTGTGTTTCTCCTCTCTCACTCTCACTCCCTTGTGTTTCTCCTCTCTCCCTCTCACTCCCTTGTGTTCTCCCTCTCACTCCCTTGTGTTTCTCCTCTCTCACTCTCACTCCCTTGTGTTTCTCCTCTCTCCCTCTCACTCCCTTGTGATCTCCCTCTCTCACTCTCACTCCCTTGTGTTCTCCCTCTCTCACTCTCACTCCCTTGTGTTCTCCCTCTTTCTCACTCTCACTCCCTTGTGTTTCTCCTCTCTCCCTCTCACTCCCTTGTGTTTCTCCTCTCTCCCTCTCACTCCCTTGTGTTCTCCCTCTCACTCCCTTGTGTTCTCCCTCTCTCTCACTCTAACTCCCTTGTGTTTCACCTCTCTCCCTCTCATTCCCTTGTGTTTCTCCTCTCTCCCTCTCACTCCCTTGTGTTCTCCCTCTCACTCCCTTGTGTTCTCCCTCTCTCACTCTCACCCCCTTGTGTTCTCCCTGTCTCACTCTCACCCCCTTGTGTTCTCCCTCTCTCACTCTCACTCCCCTGTGTTTCTCCTCTCTCCCTCTCACTCCCTTGTGTTCTCCCTCTCTCACTCTCACTCCCCTGTGTTTCTCCTCTCTCACTCTCACCCCCTTGTGTTCTCCCTCTCTCACTCTCACCCCCTTGTGTTCTCCCTCTCTCACTCTCACTCCCCTGTGTTTCTCCTCTCTCCCTCTCACTCCCTTGTGTTCTCCCTCTCTCACTCTCACTCCCTTGTGTTCTCCCTCTCTCACTCTCACTCCCTTGTGTTCTCCCTCTCTCACTCTCACTCCCTTGTGTTCTCCCTCTCTCTCACTCTCACTCCCTTGTGTTTCTCCTCTCTCCCTCTCACTCCCTTGTGTTTCTCCTCTCTCCCTCTCACTCCCTTGTGTTCTCCCTCTCACTCCCTTGTGTTCTCCCTCTCTCACTCTCACTCCCTTGTGTTCTCCCTCTCTCTCACTCTCACTCCCTTGTGTTTCTCCTCTCTCCCTCTCACTCCCTTGTGTTTCTCCTCTCTCCCTCTCACTCCCTTGTGTTCTCCCTCTCACTCCCTTCTGTTCTCCCTCTCTCCCTCTCACTCCCTTGTGTTTCTCCTCTCTCACTCTCACTCCCTTGTGTTTCTCCCTCTCTCACTCTCACTCCCTTGTGTTTCTCCTCTCTCTCTGTCAGTCCCTTGTTTTCTACCTATCTCACTCTCACTCCCTTGTGTTCTCCCTCTCTCCCTCTCACTCCCTTGTGCTCATCCTCTCTCACTCTCACTCCCTTGTGTTCTCCCTCTCTCACTCTCACCCCCTTGTGTTCTCCCTCTCTCACTCTCACTCCCCTGTGTTTCTCCTTTCTCACTCCCTTGTGTTCTCCCTCTCTCACTCTCACTCCCTTGTGTTTCTGCTCTCTCACTCTCACTCCCTTGTGTTCTCCCTCTCTCACTCTCACTCCCTTGTGTTTCTCCTCTCTCCCTCTCACTCCCTTGTGTTCTCCCGCTCACTCCCTTCTGTTCTCCCTCTCTCCCTCTCACTCCCTTGTGTTTCTCCTCTCTCACTCTCACTCCCTTGTGTTTCTCCCTCTCTCACTCTCACTCCCTTGTGTTTCTCCTCTCTCTCTGTCAGTCCCTTGTTTTCTACCGATCTCACTCTCACTCCCTTGTGTTCTCCCTCTCTCCCTCTCACTCCCTTGTGCTCATCCTCTCTCACTCTCACTCCCTTGTGTTCTCCCTCTCTCACTCTCACCCCCTTGTGTTCTCCCTCTCTCACTCTCACTCCCCTGTGTTTCTCCTTTCTCACTCTCACTCCCTTGTGTTCTCCCTCTCTCACTCTCACTCCCTTGTGTTTCTGCTCTCTCACTCTCACTCCCTTGTGTTCTCCCTCTCTCACTCTCACTCCCTTGTGTTTCTCCTCTCTCACTCTCACTCCCTTTTGTTCCCCCTCTCTCACTCTCACTCCCTTGTGTTCCTCCCTTTCACTCCCTTGTGTTCCCCTCTCTCTGCCACTACCTTGTGTACCCTCTCTTTCTCTCACACTCACTTGTGTACCCCCCTTTCTCTCACACTCCCTTTCTCTCACACTCCCTTGTGTACCCCTCTCTCCCTCTCACTCCCTTGTGTTCCCACTCTCTATGTCACTCCCTTGTGTACCCCCCTTCTCACACACCCTTGTGTTCTTCCTCCCTCTCACTCTCACTCCCTTGTGTTTCTCCTCTCTCCCACTCACTCCCTTGTGTTCTCCCTCTCTCACCCTCACTCCCTTGTGTTCTCCCTCTTTCTCACTCTCACTCCCTTGTGTTTCTCCTCTCCCTCTCACTCCCTTGTGTTTCTCCTCTCTCCCTCTCACTCCCTTGTGTTTCTCCTCTCTCACTCTCACTCCCTTGTGTTCTCCCTCTCACTCCCTTGTGTTTCTCCTCTCTCACTCTCACTCCCTTGTGTTTCTCCTCTCTCCCTCTCACTCCCTTGTGTTCTCCCTCTCACTCCCTTGTGTTTCTCCTCTCTCACTCTCACTCCCTTGTGTTTCTCCTCTCTCCCTCTCACTCCCTTGTGATCTCCCTCTCTCACTCTCACTCCCTTGTGTTCTCCCTCTCTCACTCTCACTCCCTTGTGTTCTCCCTCTCTCTCACTCTAACTCCCTTGTGTTTCACCTCTCTCCCTCTCATTCCCTTGTGTTTCTCCTCTCTCCCTCTCACTCCCTTGTGTTCTCCCTCTCACTCCCTTGTGTTTCTCCCTCTCTCCCTCTCACTCCCTTCTGTTCTCCCTCTCACTCCCTTGTGTTCTCCCTCTCACTCCCTTGTGTTCTCCCTCTCACTCCCTTGTGTTTCTCTCTCCCTCTCACTCCCTTCTGTTCTCCCTCTCTCACTCTCACTCCATTGTGTTCTCCCTCTCTCACTCTCACCCCTTTGTGTTCTCCCTCTCTCACTCTCACTCCCTTGTGTTCTCCCTCTCTCACTCTCACCCCCTTGTGTTCTCCCTGTCTCACTCTCACCCCCTTGTGTTCTCCCTGTCTCACTCTCACCCCCTTGTGTTCTCCCTCTCTCACTCTCACTCCCCTGTGTTTCTCCTCTCTCACTCTCACCCCCTTGTGTTCTCCCTCTCTCACTCTCACCCCCTTGTGTTCTCCCTCTCTCACTCTCACTCCCCTGTGTTTCTCCTCTCTCCCTCTCACTCCTTTGTGTTCTCCCTCTCTCACTCTCACTCCCTTGTGTTCTCCCTCTCTCACTCTCACCCCCTTGTGTTCTCCCTGCCTCACTCTCACCCCCTTGTGTTCTCCCTGTCTCACTCTCACCCCCTTGTGTTCTCCCTCTCTCACTCTCACTCCCCTGTCTTTCTCCTCTCTCCCTCTCACTCCCTTGTGTTCTCCCTCTCTCACTCTCACTCCCTTGTGTTCTCCCTCTCTCACTCTCACTCCCTTGTGTTCTCCCTCTCTCACTCTCACTCCCTTGTGTTCTCCCTCTCTCTCACTCTCACTCCCTTGTGTTTCTCCTCTCTCCCTCTCACTCCCTTGTGTTTCTCCTCTCTCCCTCTCACTCCCTTGTGTTCTCCCTCTCACTCCCTTGTGTTCTCCCTCTCTCACTCTCACTCCCTTGTGTTCTCCCTCTCTCTCACTCTCACTCCCTTGTGTTTCTCCTCTCTCCCTCTCACTCCCTTGTGTTTCTCCTCTCTCCCTCTCACTCCCTTGTGTTCTCCCTCTCACTCCCTTCTGTTCTCCCTCTCTCCCTCTCACTCCCTTGTGTTTCTCCTCTCTCACTCTCACTCCCTTGTGTTTCTCCCTCTCTCACTCTCACTCCCTTGTGTTTCTCCTCTCTCTCTGTCAGTCCCTTGTTTTCTACCTATCTCACTCTCACTCCCTTGTGTTCTCCCTCTCTCCCTCTCACTCCCTTGTGCTCATCCTCTCTCACTCTCACTCCCTTGTGTTCTCCCTCTCTCACTCTCACCCCCTTGTGTTCTCCCTCTCTCACTCTCACTCCCCTGTGTTTCTCCTTTCTCACTCTCACTCCCTTGTGTTCTCCCTCTCTCACTCTCACTCCCTTGTGTTTCTGCTCTCTCACTCTCACTCCCTTGTGTTCTCCCTCTCACTGCCTTGTGTTCTCCCTCTCACCCCCTTGTGTTCTCCCTCTCACTCCCTTGTGTTTCTCTCTCCCTCTCACTCCCTTGTGTTCTCCCTCTCTCACTCTCACTCCATTGTGTTCTCCCTCTCTCACTCTCACCCCTTTGTGTTCTCCCTCTCTCACTCTCACTCCCTTGTGTTCTCCCTCTCTCACTCTCACCCCCTTGTGTTCTCCCTGTCTCACTCTCACCCCCTTGTGTTCTACCTGTCTCACTCTCACCCCCTTGTGTTCTCCCTCTCTCACTCTCACTCCCCTGTGTTTCTCCTCTCTCACTCTCACCCCCTTGTGTTCTCCCTCTCTCACTCTCACCCCCTTGTGTTCTCCCTCTCTCACTCTCACTCCCCTGTGTTTCTCCTCTCTCCCTCTCACTCCCTTGTGTTCTCCCTCTCTCACTCTCACTCCCTTGTGTTCTCCCTCTCTCACTCTCACTCCCTTGTGTTCTCCCTCTCTCACTCTCACTCCCTTGTGTTCTCCCTCTCTCTCACTCTCACTCCCTTGTGTTTCTCCTCTCTCCCTCTCACTCCCTTGTGTTTCTCCTCTCTCCCTCTCACTCCCTTGTGTTCTCCCTCTCACTCCCTTGTGTTCTCCCTCTCTCACTCTCACTCCCTTGTGTTCTCCCTCTCTCTCTCACTCTCACTCCCTTGTGTTTCTCCTCTCTCCCTCTCACTCCCTTGTGTTTCTCCTCTCTCCCTCTCACTCCCTTGTGTTCTCCCTCTCACTCCCTTCTGTTCTCCCTCTCTCCCTCTCACTCCCTTGTGTTTCTCCTCTCTCACTCTCACTCCCTTGTGTTTCTCCCTCTCTCACTCTCACTCCCTTGTGTTTCTCCTCTCTCTCTGTCAGTCCCTTGTTTTCTACCTATCTCACTCTCACTCCCTTGTGTTCTCCCTCTCTCCCTCTCACTCCCTTGTGCTCATCCTCTCTCACTCTCACTCCCTTGTGTTCTCCCTCTCTCACTCTCACCCCCTTGTGTTCTCCCTCTCTCACTCTCACTCCCCTGTGTTTCTCCTTTCTCACTCTCACTCCCTTGTGTTCTCCCTCTCTCACTCTCACTCCCTTGTGTTTCTGCTCTCTCACTCTCACTCCCTTGTGTTCTCCCTCTCTCACTCTCACTCCCTTGTGTTTCTCCTCTCTCCCTCTCACTCCCTTGTGTTCTCCCGCTCACTCCCTTCTGTTCTCCCTCTCTCCCTCTCACTCCCTTGTGTTTCTCCTCTCTCACTCTCACTCCCTTGTGTTTCTCCCTCTCTCACTCTCACTCCCTTGTGTTTCTCCTCTCTCTCTGTCAGTCCCTTGTTTTCTACCTATCTCACTCTCACTCCCTTGTGTTCTCCCTCTCTCCCTCTCACTCCCTTGTGCTCATCCTCTCTCACTCTCACTCCCTTGTGTTCTCCCTCTCTCACTCTCACCCCCTTGTGTTCTCCCTCTCTCACTCTCACTCCCCTGTGTTTCTCCTTTCTCACTCTCACTCCCTTGTGTTCTCCCTCTCTCACTCTCACCCCCTTGTGTTCTCCCTCTCTCACTCTCACTCCCCTGTGTTTCTCCTTTCTCACTCTCACTCCCTTGTGTTCCCACTCTCTATGTCACTCCCTTGTGTACCCCCCTTCTCACACTCCCTTGTGTTCTTCCTCCCTCTCACTCTCACTCCCTTGTGTTTCTCCTCTCTCCCTCTCACTCCCATGTGTTCTCCCTCTCTCACTCTCACTCCCTTGTGTTCTCCCTCTTTCTCACTCTCACTCCCTTGTGTTTCTCCTCTCTCCCTCTCACTCCCTTGTGTTTCTCCTCTCTCACTCTCACTCCCTTGTGTTTCTCCTCTCTCACTCTCACTCCCTTGTGTTTCTCCTCTCTCCCTCTCACTCCCTTGTGATCTCCCTCTCTCACTCTCACTCCCTTGTGTTCTCCCTCTCTCACTCTCACTCCCTTGTGTTCTCCCTCTTTCTCACTCTCACTCCCTTGTGTTTCTCCTCTCTCCCTCTCACTCCCTTGTGTTTCTCCTCTCTCCCTCTCACTCCCTTGTGTTCTCCCTCTCACTCCCTTGTGTTCTCCCTCTCTCTCACTCTCACTCCCTTGTGTTTCACCTCTCTCCCTCTCATTCCCTTGTGTTTCTCCTCTCTCCCACTCACTCCCTTGTGTTCTCCCTCTCACTCCCTTGTGTTCTCCCTCTCACTCCCTTGTGTTTCTCTCTCCCTCTCACTCCCTTGTGTTCTCCCTCTCTCACTCTCACTCCCTTGTGTTCTCCCTCTCTCACTCTCACCCCTTTGTGTTCTCCCTCTCTCACTCTCACTCCCTTGTGTTCTCCCTCTCTCACTCTCACCCCCTTGTGTTCTCCCTGTCTCACTCTCACCCCCTTGTGTTCTCCCTCTCTCACTCTCACTCCCCTGTGTTTCTCCTCTCTCCCTCTCACTCCCTTGTGTTCTCCCTCTCTCACTCTCACTCCCTTGGGTTCTCCCTCTCTCACTCTCACTCCCTTGTTCTCCCTCTCTCACCCTCACTACCTTGTGTTCCTCCCTTTCACTCCCTTGTGTTCCCCTCTCTCTGCCACTACCTTGTGTACCCTCTCTTTCTCTCACACTCACTTGTGTACCCCCCTTTCTCTCACACTCCCTTTCTCTCACACTCCCTTGTGTACCCCTCTCTCCCTCTCACTCCCTTGTGTTCCCCCTCTCTATGTCACTCCCTTGTGTACCCCCTTCTCACACTCCCTTGTGTTCTTCCGCCCTCTCACTCTCACTCCCTTGTGTTTCTCCTCTCTCCCTCTCACTCCCTTGTGTTCTCCCTCTCTCACTCTCACTCCCTTGTGTTCTCCCTCTTTCTCACTCTCACTCCCTTGTGTTTCTCCTCTCTCCCTCTCACTCCCTTGTGTTTCTCCTCTCTCCCTCTCACTCCCTTGTGTTCTCCCTCTCATTCCCTTGTGTTTCTCCTCTCTCACTCTCACTCCCTTGTGTTTCTCCTCTCTCCCTCTCACTCCCTTGTGTTCTCCCTCTCTCACTCTCACTCCCTTGTGTTCTCCCTCTCTCACTCTCACCCCCTTGTGTTTCTCCCTCTCTCCCTCTCACTCCCTTGTGTTCTCCCTCTCACTCCCTTGTGTTTCTCCTCTCTCACTCTCACTCCCTTGTGTTTCTCCTCTCTCCCTCTCACTCCCTTGTGTTCTCCCTCTCTCACTCTCACTCCCTTGTGTTCTCCCTCTCTCACTCTCACTCCCTTGTGTTCTCCCTCTCTCTCACTCTCACTCCCTTGTGTTTCTCCTCTCTCCCTCTCACTCCCTTGTGTTTCTCCTCTCTCCCTCTCACTCCCTTGTGTTCTCCCTCTCACTCCCTTGTGTTCTCCCTCTCTCCCTCTCACTCACTTGTGTTTCCCGTCTCTCCCTCTCACTCCCTTGTGTTCTCCCTCTCACTCCCTTCTGTTCTCCCTCTTTCCCTCTCACTCCCTTGTGTTTCTCCTCTCTCACTCTCACTCCCTTGTGTTTCTCCCTCTCTCACTCTCACTCCCTTGTGTTTCTCCTCTCTCTCTGTCAGTCCCTTGTTTTCTACCTATCTCACTCTCACTCCCTTGTGTTCTCCCTCTCTCCCTCTCACTCCCTTGTGCTCATCCTCTCTCACTCTCACTCCCTTGTGTTCTCCCTCTCTCACTCTCACCCCCTTGTGTTCTCCCTCTCTCTCACTCTCACTCCCTTGTGTTTCTCCTCTCTCCCTCTCACTCCCTTGTGTTTCTCCTCTCTCCCTCTCACTCCCTTGTGTTCTCCCTCTCACTCCCTTGTGTTCTCCCTCTCTCACTCTCACTCCCTTGTGTTCTCCCTCTCTCTCACTCTCACTCCCTTGTGTTTCTCCTCTCTCCCTCTCACTCCCTTGTGTTTCTCCTCTCTCCCTCTCACTCCCTTGTGTTCTCCCTCTCACTCCCTTGTGTTCTCCCTCTCTCTCACTCTCACTCCCTTGTGTTTCACCTCTCTCCCTCTCATTCCCTTGTGTTTCTCCTCTCTCCCTCACACTCCCTTGTGTTCTCCCTCTCACTCCCTTGTGTTCTCCCTCTCACTCCCTTGTGTTTCTCTCTCCCTCTCACTCCCTTGTGTTCTCCCTCTCTCACTCTCACTCCCTTGTGTTCTCCCTCTCTCACTCTCACCCCTTTGTGTTCTCCCTCTCTCACTCTCACCCCCTTGTGTTCTCCCTGTCTCACTCTCACCCCCTTGTGTTCTCCCTCTCTCACTCTCACGCCCCTGTGTTTCTCCTCTCTCACTCTCACCCCCTTGTGTTCTCCCTCTCTCACTCTCACCCCCTTGTGTTCTCCCTCTCTCACTCTCACTCCCCTGTGTTTCTCCTCTCTCCCTCTCACTCCCTTGTGTTCTCCCTCTCTCACTCTCACTCCCTTGGGTTCTCCCTCTCTCACTCTCACTCCCTTGTTCTCCCTCTCTCACTCTCACTACCTTGTGTTCCTCCCTTTCACTCCCTTGTGTTCCCCTCTCTCTGCCACTACCTTGTGTACCCTCTCTTTCTCTCACACTCACTTGTGTACCCCCCTTTCTCTCACACTCCCTTTCTCTCACACTCCCTTGTGTACCCCTCTCTCCCTCTCACTCCCTTGTGTTCCCCCTCTCTATGTCACTCCCTTGTGTACCCCCTTCTCACACTCCCTTGTGTTCTTCCGCCCTCTCACTCTCACTCCCTTGTGTTTCTCCTCTCTCCCTCTCACTCCCTTGTGTTCTCCCTCTCTCACTCTCACTCCCTTGTGTTCTCCCTCTTTCTCACTCTCACTCCCTTGTGTTTCTCCTCTCTCCCTCTCACTCCCTTGTGTTTCTCCTCTCTCCCTCTCACTCCCTTGTGTTCTCCCTCTCATTCCCTTGTGTTTCTCCTCTCTCACTCTCACTCCCTTGTGTTTCTCCTCTCTCCCTCTCACTCCCTTGTGTTCTCCCTCTCTCACTCTCACTCCCTTGTGTTCTCCCTCTCTCACTCTCACCCCCTTGTGTTTCTCCCTCTCTCCCTCTCACTCCCTTGTGTTCTCCCTCTCACTCCCTTGTGTTTCTCCTCTCTCACTCTCACTCCCTTGTGTTTCTCCTCTCTCCCTCTCACTCCCTTGTGTTCTCCCTCTCTCACTCTCACTCCCTTGTGTTCTCCCTCTCTCACTCTCACTCCCTTGTGTTCTCCCTCTCTCTCACTCTCACTCCCTTGTGTTTCTCCTCTCTCCCTCTCACTCCCTTGTGTTTCTCCTCTCTCCCTCTCACTCCCTTGTGTTCTCCCTCTCACTCCCTTGTGTTCTCCCTCTCTCCCTCTCACTCACTTGTGTTTCCCCTCTCTCCCTCTCACTCCCTTGTGTTCTCCCTCTCACTCCCTTCTGTTCTCCCTCTTTCCCTCTCACTCCCTTGTGTTTCTCCTCTCTCACTCTCACTCCCTTGTGTTTCTCCCTCTCTCACTCTCACTCCCTTGTGTTTCTCCTCTCTCTCTGTCAGTCCCTTGTTTTCTACTTATCTCACTCTCACTCCCTTGTGTTCTCCCTCTCTCCCTCTCACTCCCTTGTGCTCATCCTCTCTCACTCTCACTCCCTTGTGTTCTCCCTCTCTCACTCTCACTCCCTTGTGTTTCTCCTCTCTCCCTCTCACTCCCTTGTGTTTCTCCTCTCTCCCTCTCACTCCCTTGTGTTCTCCCTCTCACTCCCTTGTGTTCTCCCTCTCTCACTCTCACTCCCTTGTGTTCTCCCTCTCTCTCACTCTCACTCCCTTGTGTTTCTCCTCTCTCCCTCTCACTCCCTTGTGTTTCTCCTCTCTCCCTCTCACTCCCTTGTGTTCTCCCTCTCATTCCCTTGTGTTTCTCCTCTCTCACTCTCACTCCCTTGTGTTTCTCCCTCTCTCCCTCTCACTCCCTTGTGTTCTCCCTCTCACTCCCTTGTGTTTCTCCTCTCTCCCTCTCACTCCCTTGTGTTCTCCCTCTCTCACTCTCACCCCCTTGTGTTCTCCCTCTCTCTCTCTCACTCCCTTGTGTTCTCCCTCTCTCACTCTCACCCCCTTGTGTTCTCCCTCTCTCACTCTCACTCCCCTGTGTTTCTCCTCTCTCACTCTCACCCCCTTCTGTTCTCCCTCTCTCACTCTCACCCCCTTGTGTTCTCCCTCTCTCACTCTCACTCCCCTGTGTTTCTCCTCTCTCCCTCTCACTCCCTTGTGTTCTCCCTCTCTCACTCTCACTCCCTTGTGTTCTCCCTCTCTCACTCTCACTCCCTTGTGTTCTCCCTCTCTCACTCTCACCCCCTTGTGTTCTCCCTCTCTCTCACTCTCACTCCCTTGTGTTTCTCCTCTCTCCCTCTCACTCCCTTGTGTTTCTCCTCTCTCCCTCTCACTCCCTTGTGTTCTCCTTCTCACTCCCTTCTGTTCTCCCTCTCTCCCTCTCACTCCCTTGTGTTTCTCCTCTCTCACTCTCACTCCCTTGTGTTTCTCCCTCTCTCACTCTCACTCCCTTGTGTTCTCCCTCTCATTCCCTTGTGTTTCTCCTCTCTCACTCTCACTCCCTTGTGTTTCTCCCTCTCTCCCTCTCACTCCCTTGTGTTCTCCCTCTCACTCCCTTGTGTTTCTACTATCTCACTCTCACTCCCTTGTGTTTCTCCTCTCTCCCTCTCACTCCCTTGTGTTCTCCCTCTCTCACTCTCACTCCCTTGTGTTCTCCCTCTCTCACTCTCACTCCCCTGTGTTCTCCCTCTCTCTCACTCTCACTCCCTTGTGTTTCTCCTCTCTCCCTCTCACTCCCTTGTGTTTCTCCTCTCTCCCTCTCACTCCCTTGTGTTCTCCCTCTCACTCCCTTGTGTTCTCCCTCTCTCACTCTCACTCCCTTGTGTTCTCCCTCTCTCTCACTCTCACTCCCTTGTGTTTCTCCTCTCTCCCTCTCACTCCCTTGTGTTTCTCCTCTCTCCCTCTCACTCCCTTGTGTTCTCCCTCTCACTCCCTTGTGTTCTCCCTCTCTCACTCTCACTCCCTTGTGTTCTCCCTCTCTCACTCTCACCCCCTTGTGTTCTCCCTCTCTCACTCTCACCCCCTTGTGTTCTCCCTCTCTCACTCTCACTCCCCTGTGTTTCTCCTCTCTCACTCTCACCCCCTTGTGTTCTCCCTCTCTCACTCTCACCCCCTTGTGTTCTCCCTCTCTCACTCTCACTCCCCTGTGTTTCTCCTCTCTCCCTCTCACTCCCTTGTGTTCTCCCTCTCTCACTCTCACTCCCTTGTGTTCTCCCTCTCTCACTCTCACTCCCTTGTGTTCTCCCTCTCTCACTCTCACTCCCTTGTGTTCTCCCTCTCACTCCCTTGTGTTTCTCCTCTCTCACTCTCACTCCCTTGTGTTTCTCCTCTCTCCCTCTCACTCCCTTGTGATCTCCCTCTCTCACTCTCACTCCCTTGTGTTCTCCCTCTCTCACTCTCACTCCCTTGTGTTCTCCCTCTCTCTCACTCTAACTCCCTTGTGTTTCACCTCTCTCCCTCTCATTCCCTTGTGTTTCTCCTCTCTCCCTCTCACTCCCTTGTGTTCTCCCTCTCACTCCCTTGTGTTTCTCCCTCTCTCCCTCTCACTCCCTTCTGTTCTCCCTCTCACTCCCTTGTGTTCTCCCTCTCACTCCCTTGTGTTCTCCCTCTCACTCCCTTGTGTTTCTCTCTCCCTCTCACTCCCTTCTGTTCTCCCTCTCTCACTCTCACTCCATTGTGTTCTCCCTCTCTCACTCTCACCCCTTTGTGTTCTCCCTCTCTCACTCTCACTCCCTTGTGTTCTCCCTCTCTCACTCTCACCCCCTTGTGTTCTCCCTGTCTCACTCTCACCCCCTTGTGTTCTCCCTGTCTCACTCTCACCCCCTTGTGTTCTCCCTCTCTCACTCTCACTCCCCTGTGTTTCTCCTCTCTCACTCTCACCCCCTTGTGTTCTCCCTCTCTCACTCTCACCCCCTTGTGTTCTCCCTCTCTCACTCTCACTCCCCTGTGTTTCTCCTCTCTCCCTCTCACTCCTTTGTGTTCTCCCTCTCTCACTCTCACTCCCTTGTGTTCTCCCTCTCTCACTCTCACCCCCTTGTGTTCTCCCTGCCTCACTCTCACCCCCTTGTGTTCTCCCTGTCTCACTCTCACCCCCTTGTGTTCTCCCTCTCTCACTCTCACTCCCTTGTGTTCTCCCTCTCTCACTCTCACTCCCTTGTGTTCTCCCTCTCTCACTCTCACTCCCTTGTGTTCTCCCTCTCTCTCACTCTCACTCCCTTGTGTTTCTCCTCTCTCCCTCTCACTCCCTTGTGTTTCTCCTCTCTCCCTCTCACTCCCTTGTGTTCTCCCTCTCACTCCCTTGTGTTCTCCCTCTCTCACTCTCACTCCCTTGTGTTCTCCCTCTCTCTCACTCTCACTCCCTTGTGTTTCTCCTCTCTCCCTCTCACTCCCTTGTGTTTCTCCTCTCTCCCTCTCACTCCCTTGTGTTCTCCCTCTCACTCCCTTCTGTTCTCCCTCTCTCCCTCTCACTCCCTTGTGTTTCTCCTCTCTCACTCTCACTCCCTTGTGTTTCTCCCTCTCTCACTCTCACTCCCTTGTGTTTCTCCTCTCTCTCTGTCAGTCCCTTGTTTTCTACCTATCTCACTCTCACTCCCTTGTGTTCTCCCTCTCTCCCTCTCACTCCCTTGTGCTCATCCTCTCTCACTCTCACTCCCTTGTGTTCTCCCTCTCTCACTCTCACCCCCTTGTGTTCTCCCTCTCTCACTCTCACTCCCCTGTGTTTCTCCTTTCTCACTCTCACTCCCTTGTGTTCTCCCTCTCTCACTCTCACTCCCTTGTGTTTCTGCTCTCTCACTCTCACTCCCTTGTGTTCTCCCTCTCACTGCCTTGTGTTCTCCCTCTCACCCCCTTGTGTTCTCCCTCTCACTCCCTTGTGTTTCTCTCTCCCTCTCACTCCCTTGTGTTCTCCCTCTCTCACTCTCACTCCATTGTGTTCTCCCTCTCTCACTCTCACCCCTTTGTGTTCTCCCTCTCTCACTCTCACTCCCTTGTGTTCTCCCTCTCTCACTCTCACCCCCTTGTGTTCTCCCTGTCTCACTCTCACCCCCTTGTGTTCTACCTGTCTCACTCTCACCCCCTTGTGTCCTCCCTCTCTCACTCTCACTCCCCTGTGTTTCTCCTCTCTCACTCTCACCCCCTTGTGTTCTCCCTCTCTCACTCTCACCCCCTTGTGTTCTCCCTCTCTCACTCTCACTCCCCTGTGTTTCTCCTCTCTCCCTCTCACTCCCTTGTGTTCTCCCTCTCTCACTCTCACTCCCTTGTGTTCTCCCTCTCTCACTCTCACTCCCTTGTGTTCTCCCTCTCTCACTCTCACTCCCTTGTGTTCTCCCTCTCTCTCACTCTCACTCCCTTGTGTTTCTCCTCTCTCCCTCTCACTCCCTTGTGTTTCTCCTCTCTCCCTCTCACTCCCTTGTGTTCTCCCTCTCACTCCCTTGTGTTCTCCCTCTCTCACTCTCACTCCCTTGTGTTCTCCCTCTCTCTCTCACTCTCACTCCCTTGTGTTTCTCCTCTCTCCCTCTCACTCCCTTGTGTTTCTCCTCTCTCCCTCTCACTCCCTTGTGTTCTCCCTCTCACTCCCTTCTGTTCTCCCTCTCTCCCTCTCACTCCCTTGTGTTTCTCCTCTCTCACTCTCACTCCCTTGTGTTTCTCCCTCTCTCACTCTCACTCCCTTGTGTTTCTCCTCTCTCTCTGTCAGTCCCTTGTTTTCTACCTATCTCACTCTCACTCCCTTGTGTTCTCCCTCTCTCCCTCTCACTCCCTTGTGCTCATCCTCTCTCACTCTCACTCCCTTGTGTTCTCCCTCTCTCACTCTCACCCCCTTGTGTTCTCCCTCTCTCACTCTCACTCCCCTGTGTTTCTCCTTTCTCACTCTCACTCCCTTGTGTTCTCCCTCTCTCACTCTCACTCCCTTGTGTTTCTGCTCTCTCACTCTCACTCCCTTGTGTTCTCCCTCTCTCACTCTCACTCCCTTGTGTTTCTCCTCTCTCCCTCTCACTCCCTTGTGTTCTCCCGCTCACTCCCTTCTGTTCTCCCTCTCTCCCTCTCACTCCCTTGTGTTTCTCCTCTCTCACTCTCACTCCCTTGTGTTTCTCCCTCTCTCACTCTCACTCCCTTGTGTTTCTCCTCTCTCTCTGTCAGTCCCTTGTTTTCTACCTATCTCACTCTCACTCCCTTGTGTTCTCCCTCTCTCCCTCTCACTCCCTTGTGCTCATCCTCTCTCACTCTCACTCCCTTGTGTTCTCCCTCTCTCACTCTCACCCCCTTGTGTTCTCCCTCTCTCACTCTCACTCCCCTGTGTTTCTCCTTTCTCACTCTCACTCCCTTGTGTTCTCCCTCTCTCACTCTCACTCCCTTGTGTTTCTGCTCTCTCACTCTCACTCCCTTGTGTTCTCCCTCTCTCACTCTCACTCCCTTGTGTTTCTCCTCTCTCACTCTCACTCCCTTTTGTTCCCCCTCTCTCACTCTCACTCCCTTGTGTTCCCACTCTCTATGTCACTCCCTTGTGTACCCCCCTTCTCACACTCCCTTGTGTTCTTCCTCCCTCTCACTCTCACTCCCTTGTGTTTCTCCTCTCTCCCTCTCACTCCCATGTGTTCTCCCTCTCTCACTCTCACTCCCTTGTGTTCTCCCTCTTTCTCACTCTCACTCCCTTGTGTTTCTCCTCTCTCCCTCTCACTCCCTTGTGTTTCTCCTCTCTCACTCTCACTCCCTTGTGTTTCTCCTCTCTCACTCTCACTCCCTTGTGTTTCTCCTCTCTCCCTCTCACTCCCTTGTGATCTCCCTCTCTCACTCTCACTCCCTTGTGTTCTCCCTCTCTCACTCTCACTCCCTTGTGTTCTCCCTCTTTCTCACTCTCACTCCCTTGTGTTTCTCCTCTCTCCCTCTCACTCCCTTGTGTTTCTCCTCTCTCCCTCTCACTCCCTTGTGTTCTCCCTCTCACTCCCTTGTGTTCTCCCTCTCTCTCACTCTCACTCCCTTGTGTTTCACCTCTCTCCCTCTCATTCCCTTGTGTTTCTCCTCTCTCCCACTCACTCCCTTGTGTTCTCCCTCTCACTCCCTTGTGTTCTCCCTCTCACTCCCTTGTGTTTCTCTCTCCCTCTCACTCCCTTGTGTTCTCCCTCTCTCACTCTCACTCCCTTGTGTTCTCCCTCTCTCACTCTCACCCCTTTGTGTTCTCCCTCTCTCACTCTCACTCCCTTGTGTTCTCCCTCTCTCACTCTCACCCCCTTGTGTTCTCCCTGTCTCACTCTCACCCCCTTGTGTTCTCCCTCTCTCACTCTCACTCCCCTGTGTTTCTCCTCTCTCCCTCTCACTCCCTTGTGTTCTCCCTCTCTCACTCTCACTCCCTTGGGTTCTCCCTCTCTCACTCTCACTCCCTTGTTCTCCCTCTCTCACCCTCACTACCTTGTGTTCCTCCCTTTCACTCCCTTGTGTTCCCCTCTCTCTGCCACTACCTTGTGTACCCTCTCTTTCTCTCACACTCACTTGTGTACCCCCCTTTCTCTCACACTCCCTTTCTCTCACACTCCCTTGTGTACCCCTCTCTCCCTCTCACTCCCTTGTGTTCCCCCTCTCTATGTCACTCCCTTGTGTACCCCCTTCTCACACTCCCTTGTGTTCTTCCGCCCTCTCACTCTCACTCCCTTGTGTTTCTCCTCTCTCCCTCTCACTCCCTTGTGTTCTCCCTCTCTCACTCTCACTCCCTTGTGTTCTCCCTCTTTCTCACTCTCACTCCCTTGTGTTTCTCCTCTCTCCCTCTCACTCCCTTGTGTTTCTCCTCTCTCCCTCTCACTCCCTTGTGTTCTCCCTCTCATTCCCTTGTGTTTCTCCTCTCTCACTCTCACTCCCTTGTGTTTCTCCTCTCTCCCTCTCACTCCCTTGTGTTCTCCCTCTCTCACTCTCACTCCCTTGTGTTCTCCCTCTCTCACTCTCACCCCCTTGTGTTTCTCCCTCTCTCCCTCTCACTCCCTTGTGTTCTCCCTCTCACTCCCTTGTGTTTCTCCTCTCTCACTCTCACTCCCTTGTGTTTCTCCTCTCTCCCTCTCACTCCCTTGTGTTCTCCCTCTCTCACTCTCACTCCCTTGTGTTCTCCCTCTCTCACTCTCACTCCCTTGTGTTCTCCCTCTCTCTCACTCTCACTCCCTTGTGTTTCTCCTCTCTCCCTCTCACTCCCTTGTGTTTCTCCTCTCTCCCTCTCACTCCCTTGTGTTCTCCCTCTCACTCCCTTGTGTTCTCCCTCTCTCCCTCTCACTCACTTGTGTTTCCCGTCTCTCCCTCTCACTCCCTTGTGTTCTCCCTCTCACTCCCTTCTGTTCTCCCTCTTTCCCTCTCACTCCCTTGTGTTTCTCCTCTCTCACTCTCACTCCCTTGTGTTTCTCCCTCTCTCACTCTCACTCCCTTGTGTTTCTCCTCTCTCTCTGTCAGTCCCTTGTTTTCTACCTATCTCACTCTCACTCCCTTGTGTTCTCCCTCTCTCCCTCTCACTCCCTTGTGCTCATCCTCTCTCACTCTCACTCCCTTGTGTTCTCCCTCTCTCACTCTCACCCCCTTGTGTTCTCCCTCTCTCTCACTCTCACTCCCTTGTGTTTCTCCTCTCTCCCTCTCACTCCCTTGTGTTTCTCCTCTCTCCCTCTCACTCCCTTGTGTTCTCCCTCTCACTCCCTTGTGTTCTCCCTCTCTCACTCTCACTCCCTTGTGTTCTCCCTCTCTCTCACTCTCACTCCCTTGTGTTTCTCCTCTCTCCCTCTCACTCCCTTGTGTTTCTCCTCTCTCCCTCTCACTCCCTTGTGTTCTCCCTCTCACTCCCTTGTGTTCTCCCTCTCTCTCACTCTCACTCCCTTGTGTTTCACCTCTCTCCCTCTCATTCCCTTGTGTTTCTCCTCTCTCCCTCACACTCCCTTGTGTTCTCCCTCTCACTCCCTTGTGTTCTCCCTCTCACTCCCTTGTGTTTCTCTCTCCCTCTCACTCCCTTGTGTTCTCCCTCTCTCACTCTCACTCCCTTGTGTTCTCCCTCTCTCACTCTCACCCCTTTGTGTTCTCCCTCTCTCACTCTCACCCCCTTGTGTTCTCCCTGTCTCACTCTCACCCCCTTGTGTTCTCCCTCTCTCACTCTCACGCCCCTGTGTTTCTCCTCTCTCACTCTCACCCCCTTGTGTTCTCCCTCTCTCACTCTCACCCCCTTGTGTTCTCCCTCTCTCACTCTCACTCCCCTGTGTTTCTCCTCTCTCCCTCTCACTCCCTTGTGTTCTCCCTCTCTCACTCTCACTCCCTTGGGTTCTCCCTCTCTCACTCTCACTCCCTTGTTCTCCCTCTCTCACTCTCACTACCTTGTGTTCCTCCCTTTCACTCCCTTGTGTTCCCCTCTCTCTGCCACTACCTTGTGTACCCTCTCTTTCTCTCACACTCACTTGTGTACCCCCCTTTCTCTCACACTCCCTTTCTCTCACACTCCCTTGTGTACCCCTCTCTCCCTCTCACTCCCTTGTGTTCCCCCTCTCTATGTCACTCCCTTGTGTACCCCCTTCTCACACTCCCTTGTGTTCTTCCGCCCTCTCACTCTCACTCCCTTGTGTTTCTCCTCTCTCCCTCTCACTCCCTTGTGTTCTCCCTCTCTCACTCTCACTCCCTTGTGTTCTCCCTCTTTCTCACTCTCACTCCCTTGTGTTTCTCCTCTCTCCCTCTCACTCCCTTGTGTTTCTCCTCTCTCCCTCTCACTCCCTTGTGTTCTCCCTCTCATTCCCTTGTGTTTCTCCTCTCTCACTCTCACTCCCTTGTGTTTCTCCTCTCTCCCTCTCACTCCCTTGTGTTCTCCCTCTCTCACTCTCACTCCCTTGTGTTCTCCCTCTCTCACTCTCACCCCCTTGTGTTTCTCCCTCTCTCCCTCTCACTCCCTTGTGTTCTCCCTCTCACTCCCTTGTGTTTCTCCTCTCTCACTCTCACTCCCTTGTGTTTCTCCTCTCTCCCTCTCACTCCCTTGTGTTCTCCCTCTCTCACTCTCACTCCCTTGTGTTCTCCCTCTCTCACTCTCACTCCCTTGTGTTCTCCCTCTCTCTCACTCTCACTCCCTTGTGTTTCTCCTCTCTCCCTCTCACTCCCTTGTGTTTCTCCTCTCTCCCTCTCACTCCCTTGTGTTCTCCCTCTCACTCCCTTGTGTTCTCCCTCTCTCCCTCTCACTCACTTGTGTTTCCCCTCTCTCCCTCTCACTCCCTTGTGTTCTCCCTCTCACTCCCTTCTGTTCTCCCTCTTTCCCTCTCACTCCCTTGTGTTTCTCCTCTCTCACTCTCACTCCCTTGTGTTTCTCCCTCTCTCACTCTCACTCCCTTGTGTTTCTCCTCTCTCTCTGTCAGTCCCTTGTTTTCTACTTATCTCACTCTCACTCCCTTGTGTTCTCCCTCTCTCCCTCTCACTCCCTTGTGCTCATCCTCTCTCACTCTCACTCCCTTGTGTTCTCCCTCTCTCACTCTCACTCCCTTGTGTTTCTCCTCTCTCCCTCTCACTCCCTTGTGTTTCTCCTCTCTCCCTCTCACTCCCTTGTGTTCTCCCTCTCACTCCCTTGTGTTCTCCCTCTCTCACTCTCACTCCCTTGTGTTCTCCCTCTCTCTCACTCTCACTCCCTTGTGTTTCTCCTCTCTCCCTCTCACTCCCTTGTGTTTCTCCTCTCTCCCTCTCACTCCCTTGTGTTCTCCCTCTCATTCCCTTGTGTTTCTCCTCTCTCACTCTCACTCCCTTGTGTTTCTCCCTCTCTCCCTCTCACTCCCTTGTGTTCTCCCTCTCACTCCCTTGTGTTTCTCCTCTCTCCCTCTCACTCCCTTGTGTTCTCCCTCTCTCACTCTCACCCCCTTGTGTTCTCCCTCTCTCTCTCTCACTCCCTTGTGTTCTCCCTCTCTCACTCTCACCCCCTTGTGTTCTCCCTCTCTCACTCTCACTCCCCTGTGTTTCTCCTCTCTCACTCTCACCCCCTTCTGTTCTCCCTCTCTCACTCTCACCCCCTTGTGTTCTCCCTCTCTCACTCTCACTCCCCTGTGTTTCTCCTCTCTCCCTCTCACTCCCTTGTGTTCTCCCTCTCTCACTCTCACTCCCTTGTGTTCTCCCTCTCTCACTCTCACTCCCTTGTGTTCTCCCTCTCTCACTCTCACCCCCTTGTGTTCTCCCTCTCTCTCACTCTCACTCCCTTGTGTTTCTCCTCTCTCCCTCTCACTCCCTTGTGTTTCTCCTCTCTCCCTCTCACTCCCTTGTGTTCTCCCTCTCACTCCCTTGTGTTCTCCCTCTCTCACTCTCACTCCCTTGTGTTCTCCCTCTCATTCCCTTGTGTTTCTCCTCTCTCACTCTCACTCCCTTGTGTTTCTCCCTCTCTCCCTCTCACTCCCTTGTGTTCTCCCTCTCACTCCCTTGTGTTTCTCCTATCTCACTCTCACTCCCTTGTGTTTCTCCTCTCTCCCTCTCACTCCCTTGTGTTCTCCCTCTCTCACTCTCACTCCCTTGTGTTCTCCCTCTCTCACTCTCACTCCCCTGTGTTCTCCCTCTCTCTCACTCTCACTCCCTTGTGTTTCTCCTCTCTCCCTCTCACTCCCTTGTGTTTCTCCTCTCTCCCTCTCACTCCCTTGTGTTCTCCCTCTCACTCCCTTGTGTTCTCCCTCTCTCACTCTCACTCCCTTGTGTTCTCCCTCTCTCTCACTCTCACTCCCTTGTGTTTCTCCTCTCTCCCTCTCACTCCCTTGTGTTTCTCCTCTCTCCCTCTCACTCCCTTGTGTTCTCCCTCTCACTCCCTTGTGTTCTCCCTCTCTCACTCTCACTCCCTTGTGTTCTCCCTCTCTCACTCTCACCCCCTTGTGTTCTCCCTCTCTCACTCTCACCCCCTTGTGTTCTCCCTCTCTCACTCTCACTCCCCTGTGTTTCTCCTCTCTCACTCTCACCCCCTTGTGTTCTCCCTCTCTCACTCTCACCCCCTTGTGTTCTCCCTCTCTCACTCTCACTCCCCTGTGTTTCTCCTCTCTCCCTCTCACTCCCTTGTGTTCTCCCTCTCTCACTCTCACTCCCTTGTGTTCTCCCTCTCTCACTCTCACTCCCTTGTGTTCTCCCTCTCTCACTCTCACTCCCTTGTGTTCTCCCTCTCTCACTCTCACTCCTTTTCTGTTCCTTTTCCTCTCACTGTTGCTGCTGCAATTTATCACCAGTAGTTGCCAACTGCACATGCTCCACCTGCTGGTCACTCTGCCACCTGATCAATGGTTTCCTGATCATCAGTGGTGTTAATGGGAGTAACTGGCCATTTATTGGACTAACTGCTGTGTTGGGATCCATCGGTGAGGCCCTCCCCTGTGCCCATCGTGTCACAACAATCTTTATAGCTCGACCAGCCCTTCATTAACACATCATATGTCTGTTACAGAAAATCCATGAGATGGAGGAGATCGACAAAAGGAGGAACCGTGAACTGGGGCAGCAGGTGGAGATGGACAAGAGGGACAGAAAGTCTGTTTGCTCATAGTTTCACATCGGATTTCAAAATAAAGTCTGAATCGTTACAAATTACCATGGACAAATTCATTTAAAAACAAAAAAACTGCAACTAGAACTGTCCCTCCAGGGACTGTCCCTCCAGTGTGATCAGGAGAGAGATCGGGGGGTTATAGTGTGTTAAATGGGACAGGGTGTGATCAGGAGAGAGATCGAGGGGTTACAGTGTGTGTTAAATGGGACAGGGTGTGATCAGGAGAGAGATCGAGGGGTTACAGTGTGTGTTAAATGGGACAGGGTGTGATCAGGAGAGAGATCGAGGGGTTACAGTGTGTGTTAAATGGGACAGGGTGTGATCAGGAGAGAGATCGAGGGGTTCTAGTGTCTGTTCTTTTTACACCTTAAATGCATTTCAAAAATGAGAAGCAAAGGTGAAAAGAATGACAATGAACTGTAAGAGGTTTTCTTGCTGCGGTGTTTTCTCAGGTTGCGTGTGATGTAACACAAAGCTGCTGCCCATTGCTCACCGAGACACAGGACGGCAGAGAGGGGAAGGTCAGGATGGAGACAACAAATCAGCATTCTATGGCTGTTTAATCAAGGAAAATAGACCTATCTAGATAGATAGTATATATAAAGAGTAAAATAAAACAGAAACTATAAGAAACAAACGAAAGGGAAATAAAAACAAAAATAGCAAGTTGAAGGAATGGAAACTGCTCCTGAAGAATTACCACAGCCAGGGTGAAAAATCCATCCATGTTCTGTCCTTCTGTAAAGTCAGCCTGGATTGAGTGATGTCGCCTCGTACCAGACGGGCCCTGCGCTGATACCAGCCTCAGTGACGGGGTGTACCTTTCTCCATCAGTTCAACTCTACACCTGTACTCCTCCCTTTTCACTGCCTCAAATTTGCGAGACACTGGCCCAGAAATTCGATCACACCGCGCCCATTCTTCAGGCGCATTAGCTTCCAAGATGGCGGCAGGAAACGTGCGCTCATTTCGAGCTGGAAGGGCACCG
Source organism: Heptranchias perlo (assembly GCF_035084215.1). Classification (NCBI taxonomy): domain Eukaryota; kingdom Metazoa; phylum Chordata; class Chondrichthyes; order Hexanchiformes; family Hexanchidae; genus Heptranchias; species Heptranchias perlo. The sequence continues at coordinate 18,391,144 of NC_090364.1, read as the reverse complement.
CCCGCCATATTGGATTGAGCTTCTCCGTAGGTGTCCAGAGCACGCCTGAACTATTTCAAACACTGAATAACTGATTCAAATTAGGGTCCTGCGCTTGTTGGAGAACCATTCCCGATATTGGTCTGTCCCAGATCCTGACTCACTGCGTGATAAACTCGCCCAGAAACTCGTGGCACTAACAGGCAGGAAGGACCTTTTGCCAGCGCTGTTTAAAGGCATCCTGCAGAACTTACAGGTTCGTTGCTGGTTTGTCATTTCGTTTATTTTTACATCCATGTCCTCTCATTCTAGACCCCTCGCCCACTGGAAACAGTCTGGGGGCAAAATTGGGCCATGTAACGCCGCCCCAAAAATGGTGTCCGAGGTGCAGGCGCACACCTCCGACGTGAAGTGCACAGGACGCCATCTTGGTAAAGGTGTTTGCATGCGCACCTAACGACCACCGGCAGCGTGTAGATTATGACGCGAATCAGTGTGCAACGCTGAGTTGAAGCAGCCGGTGACTTTTTGGAACTCCACGCTCCAGTCAACGTCCAGACTTAACCACGCACAGCTAAACAGGACTTAAACGGCATGAAGGACCCCCACCACTGCTATTTAGAGGGATCATGAAGTACTTACAGGCTAGTTGCTGGATTATTTATTCTGGCTGCTGGTGCAATTGTACGTGTTTTTGGACGTTTCCTAGACTTGGATAAAGCTTCAATATTCTAGAGAGAGTGGTCTAGCTGGTCTTGCAGTACATTTAGTGACATTTACTATATATTGCTGAAAAAAGTTGCTTCCAGACATGGGTGACCTGCTAGGGCTCCCTCTGTGAATTGAACATGACTGGGAGAATGAAGAGAGGCCACACAGAGCAGGACAAGCTGATGGAAGAGGGAGGAGGACGAGGAAGGGCACTCAGCAGGAGGCCATATCCGAGACGGGTTTTCAGGAAGCAATTCTCTTACCTCCACTCCAGCAATGACCAGTGCACCGACGGTCACGGTTCACTAGAGAGGTCGTGACTGAGATTTGTCAACTGCTGCAGCCACAACTGCAGCCTCAAAGCAGGGCAAGGACAGCATTGCCTGTGGCTGTCAAAGTAACCGTGGCGCTTAATTTTTACGGCTCTGGCTCCTTTCAGGCTGGTGCTGGTGATATAAGCAACATCTCGCAGTTTGCAGTTGCACTGAAGCATAAGGAAGGTCAGTGAGGCTCTGTACACATTCAAAAACACATTCATCTCATTTGCTCTTGTCAGAGACAAGCAGCAGGAGTGAGCATGAGGCTTCCCCATGGTGCACGCATGTGCCACATCAGAACTCGGCCATATTAATGAACAGAAAGGGATTCCACTCCATCGATGTGTAGCTGGTGTGTGACCACATGCAGCGCATCATGCAGATGAATGCCCGCTATCCTGGCAGCACTCACAATTCCTTCATCCTGCGGCAGTCCTCTGTTCCACCTATACTTCAACCAGCACGGCAAGTCAAAGACTGGCTACTGGGTGACAAGGGTTATCCCCTCGTGAAATGGTTCATGACTCCAGTCAGGAATGCACGCACACATGGACAGCAGGCCTACAACGAGAGCCATGCTGCCACACGGAATATCATCGAGCGCACCATAGGTGTCCTCAAGCAAGGCTTCCGCTGCCTGGGCTGCCCTGTCAGTGAGTGTCCTGCAAGATGTTTGGGTGATGTGGCTGACATGGTTGAATAGCTGCCAATGTGTGTGTCCTGTGAGTTATGAGTGTGCGGCTTGCAACATTGGTAATATGTGAGGGTGAGATGAAGTATCTGATTTGAAGGGTTGTGTACTGATTGAAAGAGTTTGTTGGTAGGTGGGTGACAGGGGGTGTAGTGCGTGGAGCAGAGGATGAGGCTAGTGGTGCAGTTGGTGGGAAACACTTGAAACTTGAACTCACTCATCTTGACCACTTGTGTCAAATCATTGAATTTCTTCCTGCACTGTATCCATATTCTTGGCGCTATGCTCCTGGCATTTACCTTTTTTATTCGTTCATGGGACGTGGGCGTCACTGGCAAGGCCGGCATTTATTGCCCATCTCTAATTCCCCTTGAGAAGGTGGTGGTGAGCCGCCTTCTTGAAGCCTGAAGAAACGGCGATATATTTCCAAGTCGGGATGGTGTGTTACTTGGAGGGGAACGTGCAGGTGGTGCTGTTCCCATGTGCCTGCTGCCCTTGTCCTTCTAGGTGGTAGAGGTCGCGGGTTTGGGAGGTGCTGTCGAAGAAACCTTGGCGAGTTGCTGCAGTGCATCCTGTGGATGGTACACACTGCAGCCACTGTGCGCCTGTGGTGAAGGGAGTGAATGTTTAGGGTGGTTGGTGGGGTGCCAATCAAGCGGGCTGCTTTGTCCTGGATGGTGTTGAGCTTCTTAAGTGTTGTTGGAGCTGCACTCATCCAGGCAAGTGGAGAGTATTCCATCACACTCCTGACCTGTGCCTTGTAGATGGTGGAAAGGCTTTGGGGAGTCAGGAGGAGAGTCACTCGCCGCAGAATACCCAGCCTCTGACCTGCTCTCGTAGCCACAGTATTTATATGGCTGGTCCAGTTAAGTTTCTGGTCAATGGTGACCCCCAGGATATTGATGGTGGGGGATTCGGCGATGGTAATGCCGTTGAATGTCAAGGGGAGGTGGTTAGACTCTCTCTTGTTGGAGATGGTCGTTGCCTGGCACTTATCTGGCACGAATGTTACTTGCCACTTATCAGCCCAAGCCTGCATGTTGTCCAGGTCTTGCTGCATGCGGGCAAGGATTGCTTCATTATCTGAGGGGTTGCGAATGAAGCTGGACACTGTGCAATCATCAGCGAACATCCCCATTTCTGACCTTAGGATGGAGGGAAGGTCATTGATGAAGCAGCTGAAGATGGTTGGGCCTAGAACACTGCCCTGAGGAACTCCTGCAGCAATGTCCTGGGGCTGAGATGATTGACCTCCAGCAACCACTACCATCTTCCTTTGTGCTAGGTATGACTCCAGTCACTGGAGTTTTCCCCCTGATTTCCACTGACTTCAATTTTACTAGGGCTCCTTGGTGCCACACTTGGTCAAATGCTGCCTTGATGTCAAGGGCGGTCACTCTCACCTCACCTCTGGAATTCAGCTCTTTTGTCCATGTTTGGACCAAGGCTGTAATGAGGTCTGGAGCCGAGTGGTCCTGGCGGAACCCAAACTGAGCATCGGTGAGCAGGTTATTGGTGAGTAAGTGCTGCTTGATAGCACTGTCGATGACACCTTCCATCACTTTGCTGATGATTGAGAGTAGACTGATGGGGCGGTAATTGGCCGGATTGCATTTGTCCTGCTTTTTGTGGACAGAACATACCTGGGCAATTTTCCACATTGTCGGGTAGATGCCAGTGTTGTAGCTGTACTGGAACAGCTTGGCTAGAGGCGCAGCTAGTTCTGGAGCACAAGTCTTCAGCACTACAGCCGGGATGTTGTCGGGTCCCATAGCCTTTGCTGTATCCAGTGCACTCAGCCGTTTCTTGATATCACGTGGAGTGAATCGAATTGGCTGAAGACTGGCTTCTGTGATGGTGGGGATATCGGGAGGAGGCTGAGATGGATCATCCACTTGGCACTTCTGGCTGAGGATGGTTGGAAATGCTTCAGCCTTGCCTTTTGCACTCACGTGCTGGACTCCACCATCATTGAGGATGGGGATGTTTACAGAGCCTCCTCCTCCCGTTAGTTGTTTAATTGTCCACCACCATTCACGACTGGATGTGGCAGGACTGCAGAGCTTTGATCTGATCCGTTGGTTGTGGAATCGCTTAGCTCTGTCTATAGCATGTTGCTTCTGCTGTTTAGCATACATGTAGTCCTGAGTTGGAGGTTCACCAGGTTGGCACCTCATTTTTAGGTACGCCTGGTGCTGCTCCTGGCATGCTCTTCTACACTCCTCATTGAACCAGGGTTGATCCCCTGGCTTGTTGGTAATGGTAGAGTGAGGAATATGCCGGGCCATGAGGTTACAGATTGTGCTGGAATACAATTCTGCTGCTGCTGATGGCCCACAGCGCCTCATGGATGCCCAATTTTGAGCTGCTAGATCTGTTCTGAATCTGTCCCATTTAGCACAGTGGTAGTGTCTTCCCCTACTTCCTCCCACTGCTTCTTGAGCATATGTCTGGAGGGCCTCCTGCCCACACTGTGGATACAGGATGTCCCTCCTTCTGCCCATCTCTTGCACCAAGGCCTCCTGTGCATCAGAGAACCTTGGTGCACGCTGTCTCACAGGCCCAGACATTCTTCCAAGTATCACAGCCCAGGAATCACTTCTCATTTGACTCCCAGCACTTCCTGCAGCCACAATGCGCCTCCCCTTTAAGAGGTGCAGGCTGCCTTTAAGTAGCACGAGCCACTCCCGATATCGGACCCTCTGCTGATGCGTGCAGCCACTCAACAGCGCAGGCTTGCTTCTTATTTGTATATCCTCATAACAGGCAGCATCGCAGTGAACCCTCTCTATTGCCTCAACATCCTTCCTATAACACATACAGCCAAGAGCTATCAACGCTGCAGCGTGCTGTGATTCGATCTAAGCCCAGTTGTTTTAGGAAACTGTCCAGGTTCCCAGGCAGGCAGCAGCTTCGAGCCATTATCGTCAGTGTAGATTACTGCCATGGGCTGAGATCACAGAGCCAGGTTATTGAGATCAGAGTGCCAGATTATTGAGATCAGAGTGTCCGGTTACTGAGATCAGAGTGTCCGGTGACTGAGATCACAATGCTAGGTTATTGAGATCACAGTGCCAGATTATTGAGATCAGTGTGTCCGGTTACAGATCAGAGTGTCCGGTTACTGAGATCACAATGCCAGGGTATTGAGATCAGAGTGCCAGATTATTGAGATCAGAGTGCCAGATTATTGAGATCAGAGTGCCAGATTATTGAGATCAGAGTGTCCGGTTACTGAGATCAGAGTGCCTGTTTACTGAGATCAGAGTGCCTGTTTACTGAGATCAGAGTGTCTGGTTACTGAGATCAGAGTGCCTGTTTACTGAGATCAGAGTGTCTGGTTACTGAGATCAGAGTGCCTGTTTACTGAGATCAGAGTGCCTGTTTACTGAGATCACAGTGTCCAGTTATTAAGATCAGAGTGCCTGTTTACTGAGATCAGAGTGTCTGGTTATTGAGATCAGAGTGCCTGTTTACTGAGATCACAGTGTCCAGTTATTAAGATCAGAGTGCCTGTTTACTGAGATCAGAGTGTCTGGTTATTGAGATCAGAGTGCCTGTTTACTGAGATCACAGTGTCCAGTTATTAAGATCAGAGTGCCTGTTTACTGAGATCACAGTGTCCAGTTATTAAGATCAGAGTGCCTGTTTACTGAGATCACAGTGTCCAGTTATTAAGATCAGAGTGCCTGTTTACTGAGATCAGAGTGCCTGTTTACTGAGATCACAGTGTCGGGTTGAAGGAAAAGAAAGATTTGCATTTATATAGTGCCTTTCACCACCTCAGGACGCTCCAACGCTCTTTACAGCCAATGAAATAGTTTTGAAGTGTAGTCACTGTTGTAATGTAGGAAATGCGGCAGCCAATTTGCGCACAGCAAGATCCCACAAACAGCAATGAAATAAATGACCAGAAAATCTGTTTTTAGGTGCATTAGGGTTAGGGTTAGGGTTAGGATTAGGATTGGTTGAGGGATAAATGTTGACCAGGCCACCAGGGAGAACTTCCCTGCTCCTCTTCGAAATAGTGCCAGGGGATCTTTTACATCCACCTGAGGGGGCCGACGGGGCCTCGGTTTAACGTCTCATCCAAAAGACGGAACTTCTGACACTTCAGCACTCCATCACTGCACTGATGTCTCAGCCTAGGTATCGTGCTCAAGTCGCTGGAGTGGGACTCGAACCCACGACTTTCTGACACTGAGCGAGAGTGCCACCACTGAGCCACGGCTGAGCACACAGCGCTATGGGACAATGGACCCTGATATGTGAGGAACCATTGTCTCTGTCGGTGTGTAGATGAATTGGCTTTTCCCATTTTGTAATGTAACTTTACACTCAATCACACCTCTGATCCCATGCTGATCTTTTGAAAATACTCTTCAGACCATGTAAAGTACACGAGCTGGGGTTATTCTCACTGCAGCTAACAGAGGGGGTGGGTTACTGTGTCAGTGGCAGATAATGATCCAGAGCCATAAAGTTGAATATGTCAGTAGCTGCAGAAGGACAATTTGGAACCTGAATAAACTCAACCATTTGGGTGTAAATATCTGTTCAGTCCTCAACAAACAGCAGCAAGAAACACTGAGCCATAATCTGCTGTGGCAGGGCATCTAACGGTGTCTGCTGCGAGCTAGACTTACCCCCTGCACATTTAGGTTTTTAAATTTTAAGCGTGGCAAGTTGCTGAAGGTGTGAACTGATAATGGGGCACCGAGGGAAACAGGGCAAGCAACTGGGTATCTCCTTAATCAATCAGATTGAAGAACTGGGAAATAAACAGTGCAAGGACTGAGAAGGTACAGAAAGAGTGGGAGAGATTCGATTAACAGAGAGAGAAGAAAGAGCCAGAATAGTAAAAAAAAAACATTTTTATTTAAAATTTGACATTTTTAAAAATCTCCAACAACAATTTAAAGTACGAGACTCCACATTAGTTAATATACAGCGCCAGAGGGTCTGATTGACTGTAATTAACACTATCACGCCATTAAAAGGGCACCAAGACTTGCACTGGTACTTCCTGCAGCGAGTTCAGTCTATATTTACCACGCAAATACTGCAACTTCACGCCATTCAATGTATTTCAGTGGGGAGGCAGACGGCGAGATGCTGTTTTCACGAAGCAAACAGCAGAATAGCACTTCTCGGACAGTAACTTTTGGATGTCCGTGTTTAACCGCGCGTCTGCCCCTCGCCTGAAGTTGCTGTACCATTTACACAGAAATACATTAGCCTCACTGTTAATTTGATAGCAAATTCTGGGCCAATAAATCAGGAATGAGCGACATGGCATGGTCCTCATTTTCAGGTTTTTTTTATTTGTTCATGGGATGTGGGTGTCGCTGGCGAGGCCGGCATTTATTGCCCATCCCTAATTGCCCTTGAGAAGGTGGTGGTGAGCCGCCTTCTTGAACCGCTGCAGTCCGTGTGGTGACGGTTCTCCCACAGTGCTGTTAGGATTTTGACCCAGCGACGATGAAGGAACGGCGATATATTTCCAAGTCGGGATGGTGTGTGACTAGCGGAACCCAAACTGGTTGATGGGTTCTGGGCCCTGGCCCAGGTTTTACAGCTGATACTGAGTGTGACTGCACTGTACTGAGGTTGAATCTCTGGATGGACGGAGGTCGATGTCTCTGTTCCTTTCCACGAGTGTTTCACATGTTCCAAACAATACTCACATTGTGCAGGAGCCATTCTACTTTAACTGAATATTAACACACTTAAACCCACAATACTTCCGCCTGCTTTTAATCACCAAACTACAACCAGCTCCATTCAAAGGTTCAGTATGAACGGTGTGAGGTTTGGAATTAAAGGAGATCGGGAAAGCGAGAGGCTGGAGAAGTTCCAGCTCCCTGGATTTAGCCGTGTGAATAATTAGCGAGCATCAGACAGGATTTAGACATTTTTTAGATGGCTCTGTTTTGTAATGTTAAGTATCATGCCGTGTACATTACTGTAAGATTACAGTAACTTCCTCGTTGCGTGTAAAGTCTGAGCAAATAGAGAACACTAATCAGTGAAGGAATGCCAGGCTCACAGCTCAAATTGAAAAAGAAATTCAATATTTTCTCAGACAAAAGCTTTTGCCCAATGGCTGTAATTTAGTTAAAGTAAAATTGCAATAGTGTGATGCATCTTAGTGATGCACCTTAGTATGATGCACCTTAGTATGACGCACCTTAGTGATGCACCTTAGTATGATGCATCTTAGTGTAATGCACCTTAGTATGATGCACCTTAGTGATGCACCTTAGTGTAATGCACCTTAGTATGATGCACCTTAGTGTAATGCACCTTAGTGATGCACCTTAGTATGATGCACCTTAGTGATGCACCTTAGTGTGATGCACCTTAGTATGACGCTCCTTAGTGTAATGCACCTTAGTGTGATGCACCTTAGTATGATGCACCTTAGTGATGCACCTTAGTATGACGCACCTTAGTGTGATGCACTTTAGTATGATGCACCTTAGTGTGATGCACCTTAGTGTGATGCACCTTAGTATGACGCACCTTAGTGTAATGCACCTTAGTATGATGCACCTTAGTATGACGCTCCTTAGTGTAATGCACCTTAGTGTGATGCACCTTAGTATGATGCACCTTAGTGATGCACCTTAGTATGACGCACCTTAGTGTGATGCACCTTAGTATGATGCACCTTAGTGTGATGCACCTTAGTGTGATGCACCTTAGTATGACGCACCTTAGTATGATGCACCTTAGTGATGCACCAAGGCTACGGACCAAATGCTGGAATATGGGATTAGAGTAGACAGGGCTGATGGCCGGCGCGGACACGATGGGCCGAAGGGCCTCTATCCGTGCTGTATAACTCTATGACTCTATGACTCTATGACCTTAGTGTGATGCACCTTAGTATGATGCACCTTAGTGATGCACCTTAGTATGATGCACCTTAGTGATGCACCTTAGTATGATGCACCTTAGTATGATGAGTGTGATGCACCTTAGTGTAATGCACCTTAGTGATGCACCTTAGTGATGCACCTTAGTGTGATGCACCTTAGTATGATGCACCTTAGTATGATGAGTATGATGCACCTTAGTGTAATGCACCTTAGTGATGCACCTTAGTGTAATGCACCTTAGTGTAATGCACCTTAGTGTGATGCACCTTAGTGATGCACCTTAGTGTGATGCACCTTAGTATGATGAGTATGATGCACCTTAGTGTAATGCACCTTCGTGATGCACCTTAGTGTAATGCACCTTAGTGTGATGCACCTTAGTGATGCACCTTAGTATGATGAGTGTGATGCACCTTAGTGTAATGCACCTTAGTGATGCACCTTAGTATGATGCACCTTAGTGTAATGCACCTTAGTGATGCACCTTAGTGATGCACCTTAGTGTGATGCACCTTAGTGTGATGCACCTTAGTGATGCACCTTAGTATGATGCACCTTAGTGATGCACCTTAGTATGATGCACCTTAGTGTGATGCACCTTAGTGATGCACCTTAGTATGATGCACCTTAGTGATGCACCTTAGTATGATGCACCTTAGTGTAATGCACCTTAGTGATGCACCTTAGTATGATGCACCTTAGTGATGCACCTTAGTATGATGCACCTTAGTGTGATGCACCTTAGTGTGATGCACCTTAGTGATGCACCTTAGTATGACGCACCTTAGTATGACGCACCTTAGTATGACGCACCTTAGTGTGATGCACCTTAGTATGACGCACCTTAGTATGACGCACCTTAGTATGACGCACCTTAGTGTGATGCACCTTAGTATGACGCACCTTAGTATGACGCACCTTAGTATGACGCACCTTAGTATGACGCACCTTAGTGTAATGCACCTTAGTATGATGCACCTTAGTATGATGCACCTTAGTATGATGAGTATGATGCACCTTAGTGATGCACCTTAGTGTGATGCACCTTAGTATGACGCACCTTAGTATGACGCACCTTAGTATGATGCACCTTAGTATGACGCACCTTAGTATGATGCACCTTAGTGTAATGCACCTTAGTATGATGCACCTTAGTATGATGAGTATGATGCACCTTAGTGTAATGCACCTTAGTGATGCACCTTAGTGTGATGCACCTTAGTGTAATGCACCTTAGTATGATGCACCTTAGTGTGATGCACCTTAGTGTGATGCACCTTAGTATGACGCACCTTAGTATGACGCACCTTAGTATGATGCACCTTAGTATGACGCACCTTAGTATGATGCACCTTAGTGTAATGCACCTTAGTATGATGCACCTTAGTATGATGAGTATGATGCACCTTAGTGTAATGCACCTTAGTATGATGCACCTTAGTATGATGAGTATGATGCACCTTAGTGTAATGCACCTTAGTATGATGCACCTTAGTATGATGCACCTTAGTGTAATGCACCTTAGTATGATGCACCTTAGTGTGATGCACCTTAGTGTGATGCACCTTAGTGTAATGCACCTTAGTATGATGCACCTTAGTATGATGAGTATGATGCACCTTAGTGTAATGCACCTTAGTATGATGCACCTTAGTATGATGCACCTTAGTGTAATGCACCTTAGTATGATGCACCTTAGTGTGATGCACCTTAGTGTGATGCACCTTAGTGTGATGCACCTTAGTGTAATGCACCTTAGTGTGATGCACCTTAGTGTGATGCACCTTAGTATGATGCACCTTAGTATGATGCACCTTAGTGTAATGCACCTTAGTATGATGCACCTTAGTATGATGAGTATGATGCACCTTAGTGTAATGCACCTTAGTATGATGCACCTTAGTATGATGCACCTTAGTGTAATGCACCTTAGTATGATGAGTATGATGCACCTTAGTGTAATGCACCTTAGTGTGATGCACCTTAGTGATGCACCTTAGTGTGATGCACCTTAGTGATGCACCTTAGTGTGATGCACCTTAGTGTGATGCACCTTAGTATGATGCACCTTAGTGATGCACCTTAGTGTGTTGCACCTTAGTGTGATGCACCTTAGTATGATGCACCTTAGTGTAATGCACCTTAGTGATGCACCTTAGTATGATGAGTATGATGCACCTTAGTGTGATGCACCTTAGTGATGCACCTTAGTGTGATGCACCTTAGTGATGCACCTTAGTGTGTTGCACCTTAGTGTGATGCACCTTAGTATGATGCACCTTAGTGTAATGCACCTTAGTGATGCACCTTAGTATGATGAGTATGATGCACCTTAGTGTGATGCACCTTAGTGTGTTGCACCTTAGTGATGCACCTTAGTGTGTTGCACCTTAGTGATGCACCTTAGTGTGATGCAGTCTCTGTTTCATTGATCATTCTCTTGGTGCTTTAAACCTCATTCGCACACTTCTTTTTCCCTGTTCCTCCTCCTGTCCTTCTCTTGTCTCTAATTATTTAACGCCCTATTTTTGGACTTGAGAATCTTGTCGTGGGCCATGTCCTCGAGTACAATGTCTCAGATCCATGCCCATCAGCACACACTGCATCCCTACAATCCAGAGCGCACCTCTTTCTACTCAATATTTAGTAAACAATAGAGACACCCAGGGAATGTCACAGAGAGCCCTTACTCTGTACACCCGCTACTGGAATGTTTGAGTGGTTCACTTACTGTTAGCCTCAATCTAGCCAAGCTCACCACTAAGCCAGCCCAGAATGTATATGCACCCAGCTCTTAGATTGTTGCCTGCAAGATTCAAACACTAACTCTGACTGACTGATAGGACCCGAGGTGGAATTTTGTAATCGGAGATTTCCGAGCTGTCTATCAAAGAATCATTGAATCGTTACAGCACAGAAGGAGGCCATTCAGCCCATCAAGCCCGTGCCGCACTTTGTAAGAGCAATCCAGCTAGTCCCATTCCTCCACTCCTTCCGCGTAGCCCTGCAACGGACTGCAGCGGTTCAAGAAGGCGGCTCACCACCACCTTCTCAAGAGCAATTAGGGATGGGCAATAAATGCCGGCCTTGCCAGCGACGCCCACATCCCGTGAACGAATAAAAAAAAAATTTTAAAAAATGTTTTCCCTTCAAATATTTAACTAGAGCCAATCAATATAGGTTGGATTAGGGTGGATTGAGAGTATTGTGGGTTAAGATTAAGTTGGGTTGAGTGTATTGTGGGTTAGGAGTAGGGTATGTTGAGTGTATTGTAGGTTAGGAGTAGGGTACGTTGAGTGTATTGTAGGTTAGGAGTAGGGGACGTTGAGTGTATTGTAGGTTAGGAGTAGGGTATGTTGAGTGTATTGTAGGTTAGGAGTAGGGTATGTTGAGTGTATTGTAGGTTAGGAGTAGGGTATGTTGAGTGTATTGTAGGTTGGGAGTAGGGTATGTTGAGTGTATTGTAGGTTAGGAGTATATTGTAGGTTAGGAGTAGGGTATGTTGAGTGTATTGTAGGTTGGGAGTAGGGTATGTTGAGTGTATTGTAGGTTAGGAGTAGGGTATGTTGAGTGTATTGTAACTTAGGAGTAGGGTATGTTGAGTATATTGTAGGTTAGGAGTAGGGTATGTTGAGTGTATTGTAACTTAGGAGTAGGGTATGTTGAGTATATTGTAGGTTAGAAGTAGGGTATGTTGAGTGTATTGTGGGTTAGGAGTAGGGTTTGTTGAGTGTATTGTAGGTTAGGAGTAGGGTATGCTGAGTGTATTGTAGGTTAGGAGTAGGGTCTGTTGAGTGTATTGTAGGTTAGGAGTAGGGTATGTTGAGTGTATTGTAGGTTAGGAGTAGGGTATGTTGAGTATATTGTAGGTCAGGAGTAGGGTATGTTGAGTATATTGTAGGTCAGGAGTAGGGTATGTTGAGTATATTGTAGGTCAGGAGTAGGGTATGTTGAGTGTATTGTAACTTAGGAGTAGGGTATGTTGAGTGTATTGTAACTTAGGAGTAGGGTATGTTGAGTGTATTGTAGGTCAGGAGTAGGGTATGTTGAGTGTATTGTAGGTTAGGAGTAGGGTATGTTGAGTATATTGTAGGTTAGGAGTAGGGTATGTTGAGTGTATTGTAGGTTAGGAGTAGGGTATGTTGAGTATATTGTAGGTTAGGAGTAGGGTATGTTGAGTGTATTGTAGGTTAGTAGTAGGGTATGTTGAGTGTATTGTAGGTTAGGAGTAGGGTATGTTGAGTGTATTGTAGGTTAGGAGTAGGGTATGTTGAGTATATTGTAGGTTAGGAGTAGGGTATGTTGAGTGTATTGTAGGTTAGGAGTAGGGTATGTTGAGTGTATTGTAGGTTAGGAGTAGGGTATGTTGAGTATATTGTAGGTCAGGAGTAGGGTATGTTGAGTATATTGTAGGTTAGGAGTAGGGTATGTTGAGTGTATTGTAACTTAGGAGTAGGGTATGTTGAGTGTATTGTAGGTTAGGAGTAGGGTATGTTGAGTGTATTGTGGGTTAGGAGTAGGGTATGTTCAGTATATTGTGGGTTAGGAGTAGGGTATGTTGAGTGTATTGTAGGTTAGGAGTAGGGTATGTTGAGTGTATTGTGGGTTAGGAGTAGGGTATGTTGAGTGTATTGTAGGTTGGGAGTAGGGTATGTTGAGTGTATTGTAGGTTAGGAGTAGGGTATGTTGAGTGTATTGTAGGTTAGGAGTAGGGTATGTTGAGTGTATTGTAGGTTAGGAGTAGGGTATGTTGAGTATATTGTAGGTTAGGAGTAGGGTATGTTGAGTGTATTGTGGGTTAGGAGTAGGGTATGTTGAGTGTATTGTAACTTAGGAGTAGGGTATGTTGAGTGTATTGTAACTTAGGAGTAGGGTATGTTGAGTGTATTGTAACTTAGGAGTAGGTATGTTGAGTGTATTGTGGGTTAGGAGTAGGGTACGTTGAGTGTATTGTAGGTTAGGAGTAGGGTACGTTGAGTGTATTGTAGGTTAGGAGTAGGGTATGTTGAGTGTATTGTAGGTTAGGAGTAGGGTATGTTGAGTGTATTGTAACTTAGGAGTAGGTATGTTGAGTGTATTGTAGGTTAGGAGTAGGGTATGTTGAGTGTATTGTAGGTTAGGAGTAGGGTATGTTGAGTGTATTGTGGGTTAGGAGTAGGGTACGTTGAGTGTATTGTAGGTTAGGAGTAGGGTACGTTGAGTGTATTGTAGGTTAGGAGTAGGGTATGTTGAGTGTATTGTAACTTAGGAGTAGGGTATGTTGAGTATATTGTAGGTTAGGAGTAGGGTATGTTGAGTGTATTGTAACTTAGGAGTAGGGTATGTTGAGTGTATTGTAACTTAGGAGTAGGTATGTTGAGTGTATTGTGGGTTAGGAGTAGGGTACGTTGAGTGTATTGTAGGTTAGGAGTAGGGTACGTTGAGTGTATTGTAGGTTAGGAGTAGGGTATGTTGAGTGTATTGTAGGTTAGGAGTAGGGTATGTTGAGTGTATTGTAGGTTAGGAGTAGGGTATGTTGAGTGTATTGTAACTTAGGAGTAGGGTATGTTGAGTATATTGTAGGTCAGGAGTAGGGTATGTTGAGTGTATTGTAGGTTAGGAGTAGGGTATGTTGAGTGTATTGTAAGTTAGGAGTAGGGTATGTTGAGTATATTGTAGGTTAGGAGTAGGGTATGTTGAGTGTATTGTAACTTAGGAGTAGGGTATGTTGAGTGTATTGTAACTTAGGAGTAGGTATGTTGAGTGTATTGTGGGTTAGGAGTAGGGTACGTTGAGTGTATTGTAGGTTAGGAGTAGGGTACGTTGAGTGTATTGTAGGTTAGGAGTAGGGTATGTTGAGTGTATTGTAGGTTAGGAGTAGGGTATGTTGAGTGTATTGTAGGTTAGGAGTAGGGTATGTTGAGTGTATTGTAGGTTGGGAGTAGGGTATGTTGAGTGTATTGTAGGTTAGGAGTAGGGTATGTTGAGTGTATTGTAGGTTAGGAGTAGGGTATGTTGAGTGTATTGTAGGTTAGGAGTAGGGTACATTGAGTGTATTGTAGGTTAGGAGTAGGGTACGTTGAGTGTATTGTAGGTTAGGAGTAGGGTACGTTGAGTGTATTGTAGGTTAAGAGTAGGGTATGTTGAGTGTATTGTAGGTTAGGAGTAGGGTATGTTGAGTGTATTGTAGGTTAGGAGTAGGGTACGTTGAGTGTATTGTAGGTTAGGAGTAGGGTATGTTGAGTGTATTGTAACTTAGGAGTAGGGTATGTTGAGTATATTGTAGGTTAGGAGTAGGGTATGTTGAGTGTATTGTAACTTAGGAGTAGGGTATGTTGAGTGTATTGTAACTTAGGAGTAGGTATGTTGAGTGTATTGTGGGTTAGGAGTAGGGTACGTTGAGTGTATTGTAGGTTAGGAGTAGGGTACGTTGAGTGTATTGTAGGTTAGGAGTAGGGTACGTTGAGTGTATTGTAGGTTAGGAGTAGGGTATGTTGAGTGTATTGTAGGTTAGGAGTAGGGTATGTTGAGTGTATTGTAGGTTAGGAGTAGGGTATGTTGAGTGTATTGTAGGTTAGGAGTAGGGTATGTTGAGTATATTGTAGGTTAGGAGTAGGGTATGTTGAGTGTATTGTAACTTAGGAGTAGGGTATGTTGAGTGTATTGTAGGTTGGGAGTAGGGTATGTTGAGTGTATTGTAGATTAGGAGTAGGGTATGTTGAGTATATTGTGGGTTAGGAGTAGGGTATGTTGAGTATATTGTAGGTTAGGAGTAGGGTATGTTGAGTGTATTGTAGGTTAGGAGTAGGGTATGTTGAGTGTATTGTAGGTTAGGAGTAGGGTATGTTGAGTATATTGTAGGTCAGGAGTAGGGTATGTTGAGTGTATTGTAGGTTAGGAGTAGCGTATGTTGAGTGTATTGTAACTTAGGAGTAGGGTATGTTGAGTGTATTGTAGGTTGGGAGTAGGGTATGTTGAGTGTATTGTAGGTTAGGAGTAGGGTATGTTGAGTATATTGTAGGTCAGGAGTAGGGTATGTTGAGTGTATTGTAACTTAGGAGTAGGGTATGTTGAGTGTATTGTAGGTTGGGAGTAGGGTATGTTGAGTGTATTGTAGATTAGGAGTAGGGTATGTTGAGTGTATTGTAACTTAGGAGTAGGGTTTGTTGAGTGTATTGTAACTTAGGAGTAGGGTTTGTTGAGTGTATTGTAGGTTAGGAGTAGGGTTTGTTGAGTGTATTGTAACTTAGGAGTAGGGTATGTTGAGTGTATTGTAGGTTAGGAGTAGGGTATGTTGAGTATATTGTAGGTTAGGAGTAGGGTATGTTGAGTGTATTGTAACTTAGGAGTAGGGTATGTTGAGTGTATTGTAGGTTGGGAGTAGGGTATGTTGAGTGTATTGTAGATTAGGAGTAGGGTATGTTCAGTATATTGTGGGTTAGGAGTAGGGTATGTTGAGTGTATTGTAGGTTAGGAGTAGGGTATGTTGAGTGTATTGTAACTTAGGAGTAGGGTTTGTTGAGTGTATTGTAGGTTAGGAGTAGGGTTTGTTGAGTGTATTGTAACTTAGGAGTAGGGTTTGTTGAGTGTATTGTAGGTTAGGAGTAGGGTTTGTTGAGTGTATTGTAACTTAGGAGTAGGGTTTGTTGAGTGTATTGTAGGTTAGGAGTAGGGTTTGTTGAGTGTATTGTAACTTAGGAGTAGGGTATGTTGAGTGCATTGTAGGTTAGGAGTAGGGTTTGTTGAGTGTATTGTAGGTTAGGAGTAGGGTTTGTTGAGTGTATTGTAGGTTAGGAGTAGGGTTTGTTGAGTGTATTGCAGGTTAGGAGTAGGGTATGTTGAGTGCATTGTAGGTTAGGAGTCGGGTTTGTTGAGTGTATTGTAGGTTAGGAGTAGGGTTTGTTGAGTGTATTGTGGGTTCGGAGTAGGGTATGTTGAGTATATTGTAGGTTGGGAGTAGGGTATGTTGAGTGTATTGTAGGTCAGGAGTAGGGTATGTTGAGTGTATTGTAGGTTAGGAGTAGGGTATGTTGAGTGCATTGTAGGTTAGGAGTAGGGTATGTTGAGTATATTGTAGGTTGGGAGTAGGGTATGTTGAGTATATTGTAGGTTAGGAGTAGGGTATGTTGAGTATATTGCAGGTTAAGATTAAGGTGGATTGAGTGTATTTTAGATTTACGAACATACGAATTAAGAGCAGGAGTTGGCCATTCGGCCCCTCGAGCCTGCTCTGTCATTTGATAAGATCATGGCTGATCTGATTGTGACCTCAACCCTACTTTCCCCTCTACCTACTATAACCTTTGACTCCTTGTTAATCAGGAATCTATCTAACTCAGCCTTAAAAATATTCAGTGACCCTGCCTCCACCGCTCTCTGGGGAAGAGAGTTCCACAGACTCACGACCCTCAGAGAAAAAACTTCTCCTCATCTCCGTGTTAAATGGGAGACCCCTTATTTTTAAACTGTGGCCCCTAGTTCGAGTCTCTCCCACAGGGGGAAACATCCTCTCAGCATCTACCCCTTCGAGTCCCCTCAGGATCTTATATGTTTCAATAAGATCACCTCTCATTCTTCTAAACTCCTGTGTATACAGGTCCAACTTGTCCAACCTTTCCTCATAAGATAACCCCCTCGTCCCAGGAATCAGTCGAGTGAACCTTCTCTGAACCGTCTCCAAAGCAATAATGTCCTTTCTTAAATAAGGAGATCAAAACTGCACACAGTTTTCTCGATGTGGCCTCACCAATGCCCTGTACAACTGTAGCAAAACATCTCGACTTTTATATTCCATTCCCCTTGGAGTTGGGCGGATTGAGCAGAATGTAGGTCAGGGGTAAGGAGGGTCGTGTGTCTTGTAATTTAGGAGTAAGATGGGTTGAGTGTATTGAGGGGTGGGCTCAGTGTATTGAGGGGTGGGCTCAGTGTATTGAGGGGTGGGCTCAGTGTGTTGAGGGTGGGCTCAGTGTGTTGAGGGGTGGGCTCAGTGTATTGAGGGTGGGCTCAGTGTATTGAGGGGTGGGCTCAGTGTGTTGAGGGTGGGCTCAGTGTGTTGAGGGGTGGGTTCAGTGTATTGAGGGGTGGGCTCAGTGTGTTGAGGGGTGGGGCTCAGTGTGTTGAGGGTGGGCTCAGTGTGTGGAGGGGTGGGTTCAGTGTATTGAGGGGGGGTTCAGTGTATTGAGGGGGGGGTTCAGTGTATTGAGGGGTGGGCTCAGTGTATTGAGGGGGGGTTCAGTGTATTGAGGGGGGGTTCAGTGTATTGAGGGGGGGGTTCAGTGTATTGAGGGGGGGTTCAGTGTATTGAGGGGGGGGTTCAGTGTATTGAGTGGTGGGCTCAGTGTGTTGAGGGGTGGGCTCAGTGTGTTGAGGGGTGGGCTCAGTGTGTTGAGGGGTGGGCTCAGTGTGTTGAGGGGTGGGGTTGAGTGTGTTGAGGGGTGGGCTCAGTGTGTTGAGGGGTGGGCTCAGTGTATTGAGGGGTGGGCTCAGTGTGTTGAGGGGTGGGCTCAGTGTGTTGAGGGGTGGGCTCAGTGTATTGAGGGGTGGGCTCAGTGTGTTGAGGGGTGGGGTTGAGTGTGTTGAGGGGTGGGCTCAGTGTGTTGAGGGGTGGGCTCAGTGTATTGAGGGGTGGGCTCAGTGTGTTGAGGGGTGGGCTCAGTGTGTTGAGGGGTGGGCTCAGTGTGTTGAGGGGTGGGCTCACTGTATTGAGGGGTGGGCTCAGTGTATTGAGGGGTGGGCTCAGTGTATTGAGGGGTGGGTTCAGTGTGTTGAGGGGTGGGGTTGAGTGTGTTGAGGGGTGGGCTCAGTGTATTGAGGGGGGGGCTCAGTGTGTTGAGGGGTGGGTTCAGTGTGTTGAGGGGTGGGTGCAGTGTGTTGAGGGGTGGGCTCAGTGTATTGAGGGGGGGCTCAGTGTATTGAGGGGTGGGCTCAGTGTGTTGAGGGGTGGGTGCAGTGTGTTGAGGGGTGGGCTCAGTGTATTGAGGGGGGGCTCAGTGTATTGAGGGGTGGGCTCAGTGTATTGAGGGGTGGGTTCAGTGTGTTGAGGGGTGGGCTCAGTGTGTTGAGGGGTGGGCTCAGTGTGTTGAGGGGTGGGCTCAGTGTGTTGAGGGGTGGGCTCAGTGTGTTGAGGGGTGGGCTCAGTGTGTTGAGGGGTGGGCTCAGTGTGTTGAGGGGTGGGCTCAGTGTGTTGAGGGGTGGGCTCAGTGTGTTGAGGGGTGGGCTCAGTGTGTTGAGGGGTGGGCTCAGTGTGTTGAGGGGTGGGCTCAGTGTGTTGAGGGGTGGGCTCAGTGTATTGAAGGGTGGGCTCAGTGTGTTGAGGGGTGGGGTTGAGTGTGTTGAGGGGTGGGCTCAGTGTATTGAGGGGTGGGCTCAGTGTATTGAGGGGTGGGCTCAGTGTATTGAGGGTGGGCTCAGTGTGTTGAGGGGTGGGCTCAGTGTGTTGAGGGGTGGGGTTGAGTGTGTTGAGGGGTGGGCTCAGTGTATTGAGGGGTGGGCTCAGTGTATTGAGGGGTGGGCTCAGTGTATTGAGGGGTGGGCTCAGTGTATTGAGGGGTGGGCTCAGTGTGTTGAGGGGTGGGCTCAGTGTATTGAGGGTGGGCTCAGTGTGTTGAGGGGTGGGCTCAGTGTATTGAAGGGTGGGCTCAGTGTGTTCAGGGGTGGGCTCAGTGTATTGAAGGGTGGGCTCAGTGTGTTGAGGGGTGGGCTCAGTGTGTTGAGGGGTGGGCTCAGTGTGTTGAGGGGTGGGGTTGAGTGTGTTGAGGGTGGGTTCAGTGTATTGAGGGGTGGGCTCAGTGTGTTGAGGGGTGGGCTCAGTGTGTAGAGGGGTGGGCTCAGTGTGTTGAGGGGTGGGGTTGAGTGTGTTGAGGGTGGGTTCAGTGTGTTGAGGGTGGGTTCAGTGTATTGAGGGGTGGGCTCAGTGTGTTGAGGGGTGGGCTCAGTGTATTGAAGGGTGGGCTCAGTGTGTTGAGGGGTGGGTTCAGTGTATTGAAGGGTGGGCTCAGTGTGTTGAGGGGTGGGCTCAGTGTGTTGAGGGGTGGGGTTGAGTGTGTTGAGGGGTGGGCTCAGTGTATTGAGGGGTGGGCTCAGTGTGTTGAGGGGTGGGCTCAGTGTGTTGAGGGGTGGGGTTGAGTGTGTTGAGGGTGGGTTCAGTGTATTGAGGGTGGGCTCAGTGTGTTGAGGGGTGGGCTCAGTGTGTTCAGGGGTGGGGTTGAGTGTGTTGAGGTGTGGGCTCAGTGTATTGAGGGGTGGGCTCAGTGAGTTGAGGGGGGGGCTCAGTGTGTTGAGGGGTGGGCTCAGTGTATTGAGGGGTGGGCTCAGTGTGTTGAGGGGTGGGTTCAGTGTGTTGAGGGGTGGGCTCAGTGTATTGAGGGGGGGCTCAGTGTATTGAGGGGTGGGCTCAGTGTGTTGAGGGGTGGGTGCAGTGTGTTGAGGGGTGGGCTCAGTGTATTGAGGGGGGGCTCAGTGTATTGAGGGGTGGGCTCAGTGTATTGAGGGGTGGGTTCAGTGTGTTGAGGGGTGGGGCTCAGTGTATTGAGGGGTGGGCTCAGTGTGTTGAGGGGTGGGTTCAGTGTGTTGAGGGGTGGGCTCAGTGTATTGAGGGGTGGGCTCAGTGTGTTGAGGGGTGGGCTCAGTGTGTTGAGGGGTGGGCTCAGTGTGTTGAGGGGTGGGCTCACTGTATTGAGGGGTGGGCTCAGTGTATTGAGGGGTGGGCTCAGTGTATTGAGGGGTGGGTTCAGTGTGTTGAGGGGTGGGGTTGAGTGTGTTGAGGGGTGGGCTCAGTGTATTGAGGGGGGGGCTCAGTGTGTTGAGGGGTGGGTTCAGTGTGTTGAGGGGTGGGTGCAGTGTGTTGAGGGGTGGGCTCAGTGTATTGAGGGGGGGCTCAGTGTATTGAGGGGTGGGCTCAGTGTGTTGAGGGGTGGGTGCAGTGTGTTGAGGGGTGGGCTCAGTGTATTGAGGGGGGGCTCAGTGTATTGAGGGGTGGGCTCAGTGTATTGAGGGGTGGGTTCAGTGTGTTGAGGGGTGGGCTCAGTGTGTTGAGGGGTGGGCTCAGTGTGTTGAGGGGTGGGCTCAGTGTGTTGAGGGGTGGGCTCAGTGTGTTGAGGGGTGGGCTCAGTGTGTTGAGGGGTGGGCTCAGTGTGTTGAGGGGTGGGCTCAGTGTGTTGAGGGGTGGGCTCAGTGTGTTGAGGGGTGGGCTCAGTGTGTTGAGGGGTGGGCTCAGTGTGTTGAGGGGTGGGCTCAGTGTGTTGAGGGGTGGGCTCAGTGTATTGAAGGGTGGGCTCAGTTTGTTGAGGGGTGGGGTTGAGTGTGTTGAGGGGTGGGCTCAGTGTATTGAGGGGTGGGCTCAGTGTATTGAGGGGTGGGCTCAGTGTATTGAGGGTGGGCTCAGTGTGTTGAGGGGTGGGCTCAGTGTGTTGAGGGGTGGGGTTGAGTGTGTTGAGGGGTGGGCTCAGTGTATTGAGGGGTGGGCTCAGTGTATTGAGGGGTGGGCTCAGTGTATTGAGGGGTGGGCTCAGTGTATTGAGGGGTGGGCTCAGTGTGTTGAGGGGTGGGCTCAGTGTATTGAGGGTGGGCTCAGTGTGTTGAGGGGTGGGCTCAGTGTATTGAAGGGTGGGCTCAGTGTGTTCAGGGGTGGGCTCAGTGTATTGAAGGGTGGGCTCAGTGTGTTGAGGGGTGGGCTCAGTGTGTTGAGGGGTGGGCTCAGTGTGTTGAGGGGTGGGGTTGAGTGTGTTGAGGGTGGGTTCAGTGTATTGAGGGGTGGGCTCAGTGTGTTGAGGGGTGGGCTCAGTGTGTAGAGGGGTGGGCTCAGTGTGTTGAGGGGTGGGGTTGAGTGTGTTGAGGGTGGGTTCAGTGTGTTGAGGGTGGGTTCAGTGTATTGAGGGGTGGGCTCAGTGTGTTGAGGGGTGGGCTCAGTGTATTGAAGGGTGGGCTCAGTGTGTTGAGGGGTGGGTTCAGTGTATTGAAGGGTGGGCTCAGTGTGTTGAGGGGTGGGCTCAGTGTGTTGAGGGGTGGGGTTGAGTGTGTTGAGGGGTGGGCTCAGTGTATTGAGGGGTGGGCTCAGTGTGTTGAGGGGTGGGCTCAGTGTGTTGAGGGGTGGGGTTGAGTGTGTTGAGGGTGGGTTCAGTGTATTGAGGGTGGGCTCAGTGTGTTGAGGGGTGGGCTCAGTGTGTTCAGGGGTGGGGTTGAGTGTGTTGAGGTGTGGGCTCAGTGTATTGAGGGGTGGGCTCAGTGAGTTGAGGGGGGGGCTCAGTGTGTTGAGGGGTGGGCTCAGTGTATTGAGGGGTGGGCTCAGTGTGTTGAGGGGTGGGTTCAGTGTGTTGAGGGGTGGGCTCAGTGTATTGAGGGGTGGGCTCAGTGTGTTGAGGGGTGGGTTCAGTGTATTGATGGTGGGTTCAGTGTATTGAGGGGTGGGCTCAGTGTGTTGAGGGGTGGGCTCAGTGTATTGAGGGTGGGCTCAGTGTATTGAGGGGTGGGCTCAGTGTGTTGAGGGGTGGGCTCAGTGTGTTGAGGGGGGGGCTCAGTGTGTTGAGGGTGGGTTCAGTGTGTTGAGGGGTGGGCTCAGTGTATTGAGGGTGGGTTCAGTGTGTTGAGGGGTGGGCTCAGTGTATTGAGGGTGGGTTCAGTGTGTTGAGGGTGGGCTCAGCGTGTTGAGGGGTGGGCTCAGTGTATTGAGGGGTGGGTTCAGTGTGTTGAGGGGTGGGCTCAGTGTATTGAGGGGTGGGCTCAGTGTGTTGAGGGGTGGGCTCAGTGTATTGAGGGGTGGGCTCAGTGTATTGAGGGGTGGGCTCAGTGTATTGAGGGTGGGCTCAGTGTGTTGAGGGGTGGGCTCAGTGTGTTGAGGGGTGGGGTTGAGTGTGTTGAGGGGTGGGCTCAGTGTATTGAGGGGTGGGCTCAGTGTATTGAGGGGTGGGCTCAGTGTATTGAGGGGTGGGCTCAGTGTATTGAGGGGTGGGCTCAGTGTGTTGAGGGGTGGGCTCAGTGTATTGAGGGTGGGCTCAGTGTGTTGAGGGGTGGGCTCAGTGTATTGAAGGGTGGGCTCAGTGTGTTCAGGGGTGGGCTCAGTGTATTGAAGGGTGGGCTCAGTGTGTTGAGGGGTGGGCTCAGTGTGTTGAGGGGTGGGCTCAGTGTGTTGAGGGGTGGGGTTGAGTGTGTTGAGGGTGGGTTCAGTGTATTGAGGGGTGGGCTCAGTGTGTTGAGGGGTGGGCTCAGTGTGTAGAGGGGTGGGCTCAGTGTGTTGAGGGGTGGGGTTGAGTGTGTTGAGGGTGGGTTCAGTGTGTTGAGGGTGGGTTCAGTGTATTGAGGGGTGGGCTCAGTGTGTTGAGGGGTGGGCTCAGTGTATTGAAGGGTGGGCTCAGTGTGTTGAGGGGTGGGTTCAGTGTATTGAAGGGTGGGCTCAGTGTGTTGAGGGGTGGGCTCAGTGTGTTGAGGGGTGGGGTTGAGTGTGTTGAGGGGTGGGCTCAGTGTATTGAGGGGTGGGCTCAGTGTGTTGAGGGGTGGGCTCAGTGTGTTGAGGGGTGGGGTTGAGTGTGTTGAGGGTGGGTTCAGTGCATTGAGGGTGGGCTCAGTGTGTTGAGGGGTGGGCTCAGTGTGTTCAGGGGTGGGGTTGAGTGTGTTGAGGTGTGGGCTCAGTGTATTGAGGGGTGGGCTCAGTGAGTTGAGGGGGGGGCTCAGTGTGTTGAGGGGTGGGCTCAGTGTATTGAGGGGTGGGCTCAGTGTGTTGAGGGGTGGGTTCAGTGTGTTGAGGGGTGGGCTCAGTGTATTGAGGGGGGGCTCAGTGTATTGAGGGGTGGGCTCAGTGTGTTGAGGGGTGGGTGCAGTGTGTTGAGGGGTGGGCTCAGTGTATTGAGGGGGGGCTCAGTGTATTGAGGGGTGGGCTCAGTGTATTGAGGGGTGGGTTCAGTGTGTTGAGGGGTGGGGCTCAGTGTATTGAGGGGTGGGCTCAGTGTGTTGAGGGGTGGGTTCAGTGTGTTGAGGGGTGGGCTCAGTGTATTGAGGGGTGGGCTCAGTGTGTTGAGGGGTGGGCTCAGTGTGTTGAGGGGTGGGCTCAGTGTGTTGAGGGGTGGGCTCACTGTATTGAGGGGTGGGCTCAGTGTATTGAGGGGTGGGCTCAGTGTATTGAGGGGTGGGTTCAGTGTGTTGAGGGGTGGGGTTGAGTGTGTTGAGGGGTGGGCTCAGTGTATTGAGGGGGGGGCTCAGTGTGTTGAGGGGTGGGTTCAGTGTGTTGAGGGGTGGGTGCAGTGTGTTGAGGGGTGGGCTCAGTGTATTGAGGGGGGGCTCAGTGTATTGAGGGGTGGGCTCAGTGTGTTGAGGGGTGGGTGCAGTGTGTTGAGGGGTGGGCTCAGTGTATTGAGGGGGGGCTCAGTGTATTGAGGGGTGGGCTCAGTGTATTGAGGGGTGGGTTCAGTGTGTTGAGGGGTGGGCTCAGTGTGTTGAGGGGTGGGCTCAGTGTGTTGAGGGGTGGGCTCAGTGTGTTGAGGGGTGGGCTCAGTGTGTTGAGGGGTGGGCTCAGTGTGTTGAGGGGTGGGCTCAGTGTGTTGAGGGGTGGGCTCAGTGTGTTGAGGGGTGGGCTCAGTGTATTGAAGGGTGGGCTCAGTTTGTTGAGGGGTGGGGTTGAGTGTGTTGAGGGGTGGGCTCAGTGTATTGAGGGGTGGGCTCAGTGTATTGAGGGGTGGGCTCAGTGTATTGAGGGTGGGCTCAGTGTGTTGAGGGGTGGGCTCAGTGTGTTGAGGGGTGGGGTTGAGTGTGTTGAGGGGTGGGCTCAGTGTATTGAGGGGTGGGCTCAGTGTATTGAGGGGTGGGCTCAGTGTATTGAGGGGTGGGCTCAGTGTATTGAGGGGTGGGCTCAGTGTGTTGAGGGGTGGGCTCAGTGTATTGAGGGTGGGCTCAGTGTGTTGAGGGGTGGGCTCAGTGTATTGAAGGGTGGGCTCAGTGTGTTCAGGGGTGGGCTCAGTGTATTGAAGGGTGGGCTCAGTGTGTTGAGGGGTGGGCTCAGTGTGTTGAGGGGTGGGCTCAGTGTGTTGAGGGGTGGGGTTGAGTGTGTTGAGGGTGGGTTCAGTGTATTGAGGGGTGGGCTCAGTGTGTTGAGGGGTGGGCTCAGTGTGTAGAGGGGTGGGCTCAGTGTGTTGAGGGGTGGGGTTGAGTGTGTTGAGGGTGGGTTCAGTGTGTTGAGGGTGGGTTCAGTGTATTGAGGGGTGGGCTCAGTGTGTTGAGGGGTGGGCTCAGTGTATTGAAGGGTGGGCTCATTGTGTTGAGGGGTGGGCTCAGTGTATTGAGGGGTGGGGTTGAGTGTGTTGAGGGTGGGTTCAGTGTGTTGAGGGTGGGTTCAGTGTATTGAGGGGTGGGCTCAGTGTGTTGAGGGGTGGGCTCAGTGTATTGAAGGGTGGGCTCAGTGTGTTGAGGGGTGGGTTCAGTGTATTGAAGGGTGGGCTCAGTGTGTTGAGGGGTGGGCTCAGTGTGTTGAGGGGTGGGGTTGAGTGTGTTGAGGGGTGGGCTCAGTGTATTGAGGGGTGGGCTCAGTGTGTTGAGGGGTGGGCTCAGTGTGTTGAGGGGTGGGGTTGAGTGTGTTGAGGGTGGGTTCAGTGTATTGAGGGTGGGCTCAGTGTGTTGAGGGGTGGGCTCAGTGTGTTCAGGGGTGGGGTTGAGTGTGTTGAGGTGTGGGCTCAGTGTATTGAGGGGTGGGCTCAGTGAGTTGAGGGGGGGGCTCAGTGTGTTGAGGGGTGGGCTCAGTGTATTGAGGGGTGGGCTCAGTGTGTTGAGGGGTGGGTTCAGTGTGTTGAGGGGTGGGCTCAGTGTATTGAGGGGTGGGCTCAGTGTGTTGAGGGGTGGGTTCAGTGTATTGATGGTGGGTTCAGTGTATTGAGGGGTGGGCTCAGTGTGTTGAGGGGTGGGCTCAGTGTATTGAGGGTGGGCTCAGTGTATTGAGGGGTGGGCTCAGTGTGTTGAGGGGTGGGCTCAGTGTGTTGAGGGGGGGGCTCAGTGTGTTGAGGGTGGGTTCAGTGTGTTGAGGGGTGGGCTCAGTGTATTGAGGGTGGGTTCAGTGTGTTGAGGGGTGGGCTCAGTGTATTGAGGGTGGGTTCAGTGTGTTGAGGGTGGGCTCAGCGTGTTGAGGGGTGGGCTCAGTGTATTGAGGGGTGGGTTCAGTGTGTTGAGGGGTGGGCTCAGCGTGTTGAGGGGTGGGCTCAGTGTATTGAGGGGTGGGCTCAGTGTATTGAGGGGTGGGTTCAGTGTATTGAGGGGTGGGCTCAGCGTGTTGAGGGGTGGGCTCAGTGTGTTGAGGGGTGGGCTCAACGTGTTGAGGGGTGGGCTCAGTGTATTGAGGGGTGGGCTCAGTGTATTGAGGGGTGGGCTCAGTGTGTTGAGGGGTGGGCTCAGTGTATTGAGGGGTGGGATCAGTGTATTGAGGGGTGGGCTCAGTGTGTTGAGGGGTGGGCTCAGTGTATTGAGGGTGGGTTCAGTGTATTGAGGGTGGGTTCAGTGTATTGAGGGGTGGGTTCAGTGTATTGAGGGTGGGTTCAGTGTATTGAGGGTGGGTTCAGTGTATTGAGGGTGGGTTCAGTGTATTGAGGGGTGGGCTCAGTGTATTGAGGGGTGGGTTCAGTGTATTGAGGGTGGGTTCAGTGTGTTGAGGGGTGGGCTCAGTGTATTGAGGGTGGGTTCAGTGTGTTGAGGGTGGGCTCAGCGTGTTGAGGGGTGGGCTCAGTGTATTGAGGGGTGGGTTCAGTGTGTTGAGGGGTGGGCTCAGCGTGTTGAGGGGTGGGCTCAGTGTATTGAGGGGTGGGCTCAGTGTATTGAGGGGTGGGTTCAGTGTATTGAGGGGTGGGCTCAGCGTGTTGAGGGGTGGGCTCAGTGTGTTGAGGGGTGGGCTCAACGTGTTGAGGGGTGGGCTCAGTGTATTGAGGGGTGGGCTCAGTGTATTGAGGGGTGGGCTCAGTGTGTTGAGGGGTGGGCTCAGTGTATTGAGGGGTGGGATCAGTGTATTGAGGGGTGGGCTCAGTGTGTTGAGGGGTGGGCTCAGTGTATTGAGGGTGGGTTCAGTGTATTGAGGGTGGGTTCAGTGTATTGAGGGGTGGGTTCAGTGTATTGAGGGTGGGTTCAGTGTATTGAGGGTGGGTTCAGTGTATTGAGGGGTGGGCTCAGTGTATTGAGGGGTGGGTTCAGTGTATTGAGGGTGGGTTCAGTGTATTGAGGGGTGGGCTCAGTGTGTTGAGGGGTGGGCTCAGTGTGTTGAGGGGTGGGCTCAGTGTATTGAGGGTGGGTTCAGTGTGTTGAGGGGTGGGCTCAGTGTGTTGAGGGGTGGGCTCAGTGTATTGAGGGGTGGGCTCAGTGTGTTGAGGGGTGGGCTCAGTGTATTGAGGGGTGGGCTCAGTGTGTTGAGGGGTGGGCTCAGTGTATTGAGGGGGGGTTCAGTGTGTTGAGGGGTGGGCTCAGTGTATTGAGGGGGGGTTCAGTGTGTTGAGGGGGGGTTCAGTGTGTTGAGGGGTGGGTTCAGTGTGTTGAGGGGTGGGCTCAGTGTGTTGAGGGTGGGTTCAGTGTGTTGAGGGGTGGGCTCAGTGTATTGAGGGGTGGGCTCAGCGTGTTGAGGGGTGGGTTCAGTGTGTTGAGGGGTGGGTTCAGTGTGTTGAGGGGTGGGCTCAGCATGTTGAGGGGTGGGCTCAGCGTATTGAGGGGTGGGCTCAGTGTGTTGAGGGGTGGGCTCAGTGTATTGAGGGGTGGGTTCAGTGTGTTGAAGGGTGGGCTCAGTGTATTGAGGGGTGGGTTCAGTGTATTGAGGGGTGGGCTCAGTGTGTTGAGTGGTGGGCTCAGTGTATTGAGGGTGGGTTCAGTGTATTGAGGGTGGGTTCAGTGTGTTGAGGGGTGGGCTCAGTGTATTGAGGGTGGGCTCAGTGTATTGAGGGTGGGCTCAGTGTGTTGAGGGGTGGGCTCAGTGTGTTGAGGGGTGGGCTCAGTGTATTGAGGGTGGGTTCAGTGTATTGAGGGTGGGTTCAGTGTATTGAGGGGTGGGCTCAGTGTGTTGAGGGGTGGGCTCAGTGTGTTGAGGGGTGGGCTCAGTGTATTGAGGTTGGGCTCAGTGTATTGAGGGGTGGGTTCAGTGTATTGAGGGTGGGTTCAGTGTATTGCGGGGTGGGCTCAGTGTGTTGAGGGGTGGGCTCAGTGTATTGAGGGTGGGCTCAGTGTATTGAGTGGTGGGCTCAGTGTGTTGAGGGGTGGGCTCAGTGTGTTGAGGGGTGGGCTCAGTGTATTGAGGGTGGGTTCAGTGTATTGAGGGGTGGGCTCAGTGTGTTGAGGGGTGGGTTCAGTGTATTGAGGGGTGGGTTCAGTGTGTTGAGGGGTGGGCTCAGTGTGTTGAGGGGTGGGTTCAGTGTGTTGAGGGGTGGGCTCAGTGTGTTGAAGGGTGGGCTCAGTGTATTGAGGGGTGGGCTCAGTGTGTTGAGGGGTGGGCTCAGTGTGTTGAGGGTGGGTTCAGTGTATTGAGGGTGGGCTCAGTGTGTTGAGGGGTGGGCTCAGTGTGTTGAGGGGTGGGCTCAGTGTATTGAGGGTGGGTTCAGTGTATTGAGGGTGGGCTCAGTGTGTTGAGGGGTGGGCTCAGTGTGTTGAGGGGTGGGCTCAGTGTATTGAGGGTGGGTTCAGTGTATTGAGGGTGGGTTCAGTGTATTGAGGGGTGGGCTCAGTGTGTTGAGGGGTGGGCTCAGTGTGTTGAGGGGTGGGCTCAGTGTATTGAGGTTGGGCTCCGTGTATTGAGGGGTGGGTTCAGTGTATTGAGGGTGGGTTCAGTGTATTGAGGGGTGGGCTCAGTGTGTTGAGGGGTGGGCTCAGTGTATTGAGGGTGGGCTCAGTGTATTGAGGGGTGGGCTCAGTGTGTTGAGGGGTGGGCTCAGTGTATTGAGGGTGGGTTCAGTGTATTGAGGGTGGGTTCAGTGTATTGAGGGGTGGGCTCAGTGTGTTGAGGGGTGGGCTCAGTGTATTGAGGGTGGGCTCAGTGTATTGAGGGGTGGGTTCAGTGTATTGAGGGGTGGGTTCAGTGTGTTGAGGGGTGGGCTCAGTGTGTTGAGGGGTGGGCTCAGTGTATTGAGGGGGGGTTCAGTGTGTTGAGGGGGGGGCTCAGTGTGTTGAGGGGTGGGCTCAGTGTGTTGAGGGGTGGGGTTGAGTGTGTTGAGGGGTGGGCTCAGTGTATTGAGGGTGGGTTCAGTGTGTTGAGGGGTGGGCTCAGTGTATTGAGGGTGGGCTCAGTGTATTGAGGGTGGGTTCAGTGTATTGAGGGTGGGTTCAGTGTGTTGAGGGGTGGGTTCAGTGTGTTGAGGGGTGGGCTCAGTGTATTGAGGGTGGGTTCAGTGTATTGAGGGTGGGTTCAGTGTGTTGAGGGGTGGGTTCAGTGTGTTGAGGGGTGGGCTCAGTGTATTGAGGGGTGGGTTCAGTGTGTTGAGGGGTGGGCTCAGTGTGTTGAGGGGTGGGCTCAGTGTGTTGAGGGGGGGGTTCAGTGTGTTGAGGGGTGGGCTCAGTGTATTGAGGGGTGGGTTCAGTGTGTTGAGGGGTGGGCTCAGTGTATTGAGGGGTGGGTTCAGTGTGTTGAGGGGTGGGCTCAGTGTGTTGAGGGGTGGGCTCAGTGTGTTGAGGGGGGGGTTCAGTGTGTTGAGGGGTGGGCTCAGTGTGTTGAGGGGTGGGCTCAGTGTGTTGAGGGGTGGGCTCAGTGTGTTGAGGGGTGGGCTCAGTGTGTTGAGGGGGGGGCTCAGTGTGTTGAGGGGTGGGCTCAGTGTGTTGAGGGGTGGGCTCAGTGTGTTGAGGGGTGGGCTCAGTGTATTGAGGGGTGGGCTCAGTGTATTGAGGGGTGGGTTCAGTGTGTTGAGGGTTGGGCTCAGTGTGTTGAGGGGTGGGGCTCAGTGTATTGAGGGGTGGGCTCAGTGTGTTGAGGGGTGGGTTCAGTGTGTTGAGGGGTGGGCTCAGTGTATTGAGGGGTGGGCTCAGTGTGTTGAGGGGTGGGCTCAGTGTGTTGAGGGGTGGGCTCAGTGTATTGAGGGGTGGGTTCAGTGTGTTGAGGGGTGGGCTCAGTGTGTTGAGGGGTGGGTTCAGTGTATTGAGGGGTGGGCTCAGTGTATTGAGGGGTGGGTTCAGTGTGTTGAGGGGTGGGCTCAGTGTATTGAGGGTGGGTTCAGTGTGTTGAGGGGTGGGCTCAGTGTGTTGAGGGGTGGGTTCAGTGTATTGAGGGGTGGGCTCAGTGTGTTGAGGGGTGGGCTCAGTGTATTGAGGGGTGGGCTCAGTGTGTTGAGGGGTGGGCTCAGTGTGTTGAGGGGTGGGCTCAGTGTATTGAGGGGTGGGCTCAGTGTGTTGAGGGGTGGGCTCAGTGTGTTGAGGGGTGGGCTCAGTGTGTTGAGGGGTGGGCTCAGTGTGTTGAGGGGTGGGCTCAGTGTATTGAGGGGTGGGCTCAGTGTGTTGAGGGGTGGGCTCAGTGTGTTGAGGGGTGGGCTCAGTGTGTTGAGGGGTGGGCTCAGTGTGTTGAGGGGTGGGCTCAGTGTGTTGAGGGGTGGGCTCAGTGTGTTGAGGAGTGGGCTCAGTGTGTTGAGGGGTGGGCTCAGTGTATTGAGGGGTGGGCTCAGTGTATTGAGGGGTGGGTTCAGTGTGTTGAGGGGTGGGCTCAGTGTGTTGAGGGGTGGGGCTCAGTGTATTGAGGGGTGGGCTCAGTGTGTTGAGGGGTGGGTTCAGTGTGTTGAGGGGTGGGCTCAGTGTATTGAGGGGTGGGCTCAGTGTGTTGAGGGGTGGGCTCAGTGTGTTGAGGGGTGGGCTCAGTGTATTGAGGGGTGGGTTCAGTGTGTTGAGGGGTGGGCTCAGTGTGTTGAGGGGTGGGTTCAGTGTATTGAGGGGTGGGCTCAGTGTATTGAGGGGTGGGTTCAGTGTGTTGAGGGGTGGGCTCAGTGTGTTGAGGGGTGGGCTCAGTGTATTGAGGGTGGGTTCAGTGTGTTGAGGGGTGGGCTCAGTGTGTTGAGGGGTGGGTTCAGTATGTTGAGGGGTGGGCTCAGTCTGTTGAGGGGTGGGCTCAGTGTGTTGAGGGGTGGGTTCAGTGTATTGAGGGGTGGGCTCAGTGTGTTGAGGGGTGGGCTCAGTGTATTGAGGGGTGGGCTCAGTGTGTTGAGGGGTGGGCTCAGTGTGTTGAGGGGTGGGCTCAGTGTATTGAGGGGTGGGCTCAGTGTGTTGAGGGGTGGGCTCAGTGTGTTGAGGGGTGGGCTCAGTGTGTTGAGGGGTGGGCTCAGTGTATTGAGGGGTGGGCTCAGTGTATTGAGGGGTGGGTTCAGTGTGTTGAGGGGTGGGCTCAGTGTGTTGAGGGGTGGGGCTCAGTGTATTGAGGGGTGGGCTCAGTGTGTTGAGGGGTGGGTTCAGTGTGTTGAGGGGTGGGCTCAGTGTATTGAGGGGTGGGCTCAGTGTGTTGAGGGGTGGGCTCAGTGTGTTGAGGGGTGGGCTCAGTGTATTGAGGGGTGGGTTCAGTGTGTTGAGGGGTGGGCTCAGTGTGTTGAGGGGTGGGTTCAGTGTGTTGAGGGGTGGGCTCAGTGTGTTGAGGGGTGGGCTCAGTGTGTTGAGGGGTGGGTTCAGTGTATTGAGGGGTGGGCTCAGTGTGTTGAGGGGTGGGCTCAGTGTATTGAGGGGTGGGCTCAGTGTGTTGAGGGGTGGGCTCAGTGTATTGAGGGGTGGGTTCAGTGTGTTGAGGGGTGGGCTCAGTGTGTTGAGGGGTGGGCTCAGTGTATTGAGGGGTGGGCTCAGTGTGTTGAGGGGTGGGTTCAGTGTATTGAGGGGTGGGTTCAGTGTATTGAGGGGTGGGCTCAGTGTATTGAGGGGTGGGCTCAGTGTGTTGAGGGGTGGGTTCAGTGTGTTGAGGGGTGGGTTCAGTGTGTTGAGGGGTGGGCTCAGTGTGTTGAGGGGTGGGCTCAGTGTATTGAGGGGTGGGCTCAGTGTGTTGAGGGGTGGGTTCAGTGTGTTGAGGGGTGGGTTCAGTGTGTTGAGGGGTGGGCTCAGTGTGTTGAGGGGTGGGCTCAGTGTATTGAGGGGTGGGCTCAGTGTGTTGAGGGGTGGGTTCAGTGTATTGAGGGGTGGGTTCAGTGTATTGAGGGGTGGGCTCAGTGTATTGAGGGGTGGGCTCAGTGTGTTGAGGGGTGGGTTCAGTGTGTTGAGGGGTGGGTTCAGTGTATTGAGGGGTGGGTTCAGTGTATTGAGGGGTGGGCTCAGTGTATTGAGGGGTGGGTTCAGTGTATTGAGGGGTGGGCTCAGTGTATTGAGGGGTGGGCTCAGTGTGTTGAGGGGTGGGTTCAGTGTGTTGAGGGGTGGGTTTATAGTTGATTGAATGTAAGCGGAGCCTATCTGTATTGAGGATTAAATATTTTTTAGGCTGCGGGGAGCAATGGGAGGCAGAGGTGAGGTTTGATTCTGAGTTTTCTTCTCGCCTGACTGTTGGTTCCGGCCGGGAGTGAAATCTCTCTGAGCCAAGCCGAGGAATCTTGATTTTGGTCCAAAGTGAAAAGTCGATTTCCTCGGAGCCAAAGGGAAGCGGAGCAGCGAGAGGCTCGGGAGCGGCCAATCCCCACACCGGGCTCAGGAGGTGCCGCACAGCACGATCCCAAAGCACAGGATCGCTCAGAAATCCCATCCCCAAAACCGCGGAGCCGGACAGAGGGAAGGACATCGTCGGTGAGTGAACATTGTGACCTTCACTTCCCACATCCTGCTCCTCGGAGACTGAACTCACCCCGACTGACCCTCCACCCCGACCGACCCTCCACCCCGACCGACCCTCCACCCCGACTGACCCTCCCTCCACCCCGACTGACCCTCCCTCCACACCGACTGACCCTCCACCCCGACTGACCCTCCACACCGACTGACCCTCCACACCGACTGACCCTCCCTCCACCCCGACTGACCCTCCACCCCGACTGACCCTCCCTCCACACCGACTGACCCTCCACACCGACTGACCCTCCCTCCACCCCGACTGACCCTCCCTCCACACCGACTGACCCTCCACACCGACTGACCCTCCCTCCACCCCGACTGACCCTCCACACCGACTGACCCTCCACACCGACTGACCCTCCCTCCACCCCGACTGACCCTCCACACCGACTGACCCTCCACACCGACTGACCCTCCCTCCACCCCGACTGACCCTCCACACCGACTGACCCTCTCACTGGGAGCCCAGGTACTTTGCAAAAGATGTAGAAACGGAGATTGTCACGGCAGGTGATGCCCAACCTGAGCGAACGGTGAGAGGGAACTGGAGGGTGTGAGTGAGGATCTGGAGGGTGGAGGGTGTGAGTGAGGATCTGGAGGGTGGAGGGTGTGAGTGAGGATCTGGAGGGTGGAGGGTGTGAGTGAGGATCTGGAGGGTGGAGGGTGTGAGTGAGGATCTGGAGGGTGGAGGGTTTGAGTGAGGATCTGGAAGGAGGAGGGGGTGGAGGGTGTGAGTGAGGATCTGGAAGGAGGAGGGGGTGGAGGGTGTGAGTGAGGATCTGGAAGGAGGAGGGGGTGGAGGGTGTGAGTGAGGATCTGAAGGGTGGAGGGTGTGAGTGAGGATCTGGAGGGAGGTGAGGGCAGAAGCTAAACATGAAGATCCCGAGAGCGGAGAGGCGGACAGTGAGTGAAGATCTGGAGAGAGGAGGGGAGGGACAGTGAGAGTGAAGATCCAGAGATAGGAGGGGGCAGAGGGGGAGAATGAAGAACTGGGGAGAGGAAGATCTGGAGAGACAAGGGGGTTGAGGATTAGAGTGAAGATCTGGAGCGAGGAGGTGGCTGTGGGTGAGTAAAGATTTGGTGTGAGGGGAATGGAGGGTGAGAGTGAAGATCTGCAGAGAGGAGGGCGGAGGGTAAGAGTGAAGTTCTGAGAGGAGAGGGTGGAGGGTGAGAGTGATGATTTGGAGAGAGGAGGGGTTGGAGGGTGAGATTGAAGATCTGAAGAGAGGAGGGGGAAGAGGCTGAATGTGAAGACCCCGAGAGCAAATGGTCGGATGGTGAGAGTTAAGATCTGGAGAGAGGAGGGGCAGAAAGTGAGAGTGGAGAGATGTGGGCGGAGGGCGGGAGTGAAGACCTGAAGAGAGGAAGGGTGGAGGGTGAGAGTGAAGATCTGGAGAAAGGAGGGGACGGAGGGTGAGAGTGAAGATGTGGAGAGTGGAGAGGATAGAGGGTGAGAGCGAAGATGTGGAGAGGATGGAGGGCGGGAGTGAAGACCTGAAGAGAGGAGTTGCGAAGGGTGAGAGTGAATATCCGGACAGCGAATTTAATGGTGGGTGAGAGTGAACGTCTGGAGAGAGAAGGGGCGGAGGGTGAGTACGAAGATCTGGAGATTGGAGGGATGGAGGGTGAGAGTGAAGATCTGGAGAAAGGAGGGGACAGAGGGTGAGAATGAACATGTGGCAAGAGTAGATGCGAAGTGTGAGAGTGAAGAAGGGAGAGGATGGCGTGGAGGGAGAGTGAAGATTTGGAGAGTGGAAGGGGCAGAGGCTGAATGTTAAGATCCCAAGAGCGGAGGGTCAGAGTTGAGAGTGAAGGTCTGGAGAGAGGAGGGGATGGAGGCTAAGAGTGAAGACCTCGAGACAAAAGAGGGCGAAGGATAAGAGTGAAGATGTGGAGAGAGGAGGGGCCAGAGAGTGAAGGTGAAGATCTGGGGAGAAATGGGGATTGAGGGAGAGGGTGATGATCTGGTGAGATGTAGGGGCGGATGGTGAGGGTGAAGACCAGGTGAGAGGAGGAGATGGAGGGTGAGAGTGAAGATCCTGAGAGAGGTGTGGGTGGAGGGTGTGAAGATCTGGAGTTAGGAGAGGCAGAGGGTGAAAGTGAAGATCTGGAGAGAGGAGGGGACGGAGAGTGAGCATGAAGATCCCAAGAGAGGAAGGGGTGGAGGGTGAGAGTGAAGATCTGGAGAGAGGAGGGGACGGAGGGTGAGAGTGAAGATCCCGAGAGAGGAGGGAGTGGAGGGTGTGAAGATCTGGAGTTAGGAGAGGCAGAGGATGAAAATGAAGATCCAGAGGTGGGAGGGGACAGAGGGCGAGAGTGAAGATCCAGAGAGAGGAGGGGATGGAGGGTGAGTGAAGATCCAGAGGTGGAAGGGGACAGAGGGTGAGAGTGAAGATCCAGAGAGAGGAGGGGATGGAGGGTGAGTGAAGATCCAGAGAGAGGAGGGGATGGAGGGTGAGTGAAGATCCAGAGATGGGAGGGGGCGGAGGGTGAGAGTGAAGATGTGGAGATGTGGAGAGTGGAGGGTACAAAGGGTGAGAGTAAAAATCTGAAACGAGGAGAGGGTGGCAAGTGAGAATGAAGATCCAGATAGAGGCAGGGCGGAGGGTGAGAGTGAAGATCTGGAGAGAGGAGAGGGTTGAGGATTAGAGTAAAGATCTGGAAAGAGGAGGGGCGGAGAGTGAGAGTAAAGATCTGGAGAGAGAAGGGGGCGGAGGGCAATGGTGAAGATCGGGAGAGAGAAGGGGTTGGCGAGTGAGAGTGTAGATCTGGATAGAGGAGGGCGGGGGGTGAGTGAAGATCTGGACGTGGAGGCAGAGGGCGAGAGTGAAGATCTGAAGAGAGATCGGGGCAAGAGTGAGGGTGAAGATCTGGAGAGAGGAGGAGATGGAGGGTGAGAGTGAAGATCTGGAGAGAGGAGGAGATGGAGGGTGAGAGTGAAGATCTGGAGAGAGGAGGAGATGGAGGGTGAGAGTGAAGATCTGGAGACAGGAGGGGCAGAGGGTGAGAGTGTAGATCTGAAGAGAGATAGGGACGGCGAGTGATTGAAGATCTGGAAAAAAGAGGGGGACGGAGGTTGAGAGGGAAGATCTGAAGAGAGTAGGGCTTAATTTGAAAATGGTGATATTGAGAGAGGGGGGACGAAGCATGAGAGTGAAGATCTGGAGTGAGAAGGGAGCGCCGAGTGAGAGTAAAGATCTGGATAGAGGAGGGACGCAGGGTGAGGGAGGAGTGGACAGAGAGTGCGAATGAAGATCTGGAGAGAGGAGGGGACGGAGAGTGAGAGTGTCAATCCGGAGAGGGGAGGGGCGGAGGGTGAGAGTGACCATCCGGAGAGGAGACGGAGGGTGAGTGAAAATCTGGATTGAGGAGAGGGTGGTGAGTGAGAGTGAAAATTTGGATAGAGATGGGGCGGAGGGTGTGTCAAGATCTGGAGAAAAGGGGATGGAGAGTGAGAGTGAGGACCAGAGTGAGAAAGGGGGTGGGTGAGAGTGAAGATCTGGAGAGAGGAGGTGACGGAGAGTGAGATTGAAGATCCAGAGAGTGGAGAGGGTGGAGGGTGAGAGTGAAGATCTAGAGAGCGGAGGGGATGGAGAGTGGGAGTGAAGATGCTGAGAGAGGAGGGGATGGAGAGAGAGAGTGAAGATCTGGAGAGCGGAGGGGATGGAGAGTGAGAGTGAAGATCTGGAGAGCGGAGGGGATGGAGAGTGAGAGTGAAGATCTGGAGAGCGGAGGGGATGGAGAGTGAGAGTGAAGATGCTGAGAGCGGAGGGGATGGAGAGTGAGAGTGAAGATCTGGAGAGCGGAGGGGATGGAGAGTGAGAGTGAAGATGCTGAGAGCGGAGGGGATGGAGAGTGAGAGTGAAGATCTGGAGAGCGGAGGGGATGGAGAGTGAGAGTGAAGATGCTGAGAGCGGAGGGGATGGAGAGTGAGAGTGAAGATCTGGAGAGCGGAGGGGATGGAGAGTGAGAGTGAAGATGCTGAGAGCGGAGGGGATGGAGAGTGAGAGTGAAGATGCTGAGAGCGGAGGGGATGGAGAGTGAGAGTGAAGATGCTGAGAGCGGAGGGGATGGAGAGTGAGAGTGAAGATGCTGAGAGCGGAGGGGATGGAGAGTGAGAGTGAAGATCTGGAGAGCGGAGGGGATGGAGAGTGAGAGTGAAGATCTGGAGAGCGGAGGGGATGGAGAGTGAGAGTGAAGATCTGGAGAGAGGAGGGGATGGAGAGTGAGAGTGAAGATCTGGAGAGCGGAGGGGATGGAGAGTGAGAGTGAAGATCTGGAGAGAGGAGGGGATGGAGAGTGAGAGTGAAGATGCTGAGAGAGGAGGGGATGGAGAGTGAGAGTGAAGATCTGGAGAGCGGAGGGGATGGAGAGTGAGAGTGAAGATGCTGAGAGAGGAGGGGATGGAGAGTGAGAGTAAAGATCTGGAGAGAGGAGGGGATGGAGAGTGAGAGTGAAGATCTGGAGAGCGGAGGGGATGGAGAGTGAGAGTGAAGATCTGGAGAGAGGAGGGGATGGAGAGTGAGAGTGAAGATCTGGAGAGCGGAGGGGATGGAGGGTGAGAGTGAAGATGCTGAGCGAGGAGGGGATGGAGAGTGAGAGTGAAGATGCTGAGAGAGGAGGGGATGGAGAGTGAGAGTGAAGATCTGGAGAGCGGACGGGATGGAGAGTGAGAGTGAAGATGCTGAGAGAGGAGGTGATGGAGAGTGAGAGTGAAGATCTGGAGAGCGGAGGGGATGGAGAGTGAGAGTGAAGATCTGGAGAGAGGAGGGGATGGAGAGTGAGAGTGAAGATCTGGAGAGCGGAGGGGATGGAGGGTGAGAGTGAAGATGCTGAGAGAGGAGGGGATGGAGAGTGGGAGTGAAGATGCTGAGAGAGGAGGGGATGGAGGGTGAGAGTGAAGATGCTGAGAGAGGAGGGGATGGAGAGTGAGAGTGAAGATCTGGAGAGCGGAGGGGATGGAGAGTGAGAGTGAAGATCTGGAGAGAGGAGGGGATGGAGAGTGAGAGTGAAGATCTGGAGAGCGGAGGGGATGGAGAGTGAGAGTGAAGATCTGGAGAGCGGAGGGGATGGAGGGTGAGAGTGAAGATCTGGAGAGCGGAGGGGATGGAGAGTGAGAGTGAAGATGCTGAGAGAGGAGGGGATGGAGAGTGAGAGTGAAGATCTGGAGAGCGGAGGGGATGGAGAGTGAGAGTGAAGATCTGGAGAGCGGAGGGGATGGAGAGTGGGAGTGAAGATCTGGAGAGCGGAGGGGATGGAGAGTGAGAGCGAAGATCTGGAGAGAGGAGGGGATGGAGAGTGAGAGTGAAGATCTGGAGAGCGGAGGGGATGGAGGGTGAGAGTGAAGATGCTGAGAGAGGAGGGGATGGAGAGTGAGAGTGAAGATCTGGAGAGCAGAGGGGATGGAGAGTGAGAGTGAAGATCTGGAGAGCAGAGGGGATGGAGAGTGAGAGTGAAGATCTGGAGTGAGAAGGGAGCGCCGAGTGAGAGTAAAGATCTGGATAGAGGAGGGACGCAGGGTGAGGGAGGAGTGGACAGAGAGTGCGAATGAAGATCTGGAGAGAGGAGGGGACGGAGAGTGAGAGTGTCAATCCGGAGAGGGGAGGGGCGGAGGGTGAGAGTGACCATCTGGAGAGGAGACGGAGGGTGAGTGAAAATCTGGATTGAGGAGAGGGTGGTGAGTGAGAGTGAAAATTTGGATAGAGATGGGGCGGAGGGTGTGTCAAGATCTGGAGAAAAGGGGATGGAGAGTGAGAGTGAGGACCAGAGTGAGAAAGGGGGTGGGTGAGAGTGAAGATCTGGAGAGAGGAGGTGACGGAGAGTGAGATTGAAGATCCAGAGAGTGGAGAGGGTGGAGGGTGAGAGTGAAGATCTAGAGAGCGGAGGGGATGGAGAGTGGGAGTGAAGATGCTGAGAGCGGAGGGGATGGAGAGTGAGAGTGAAGATGCTGAGAGAGGAGGGGATGGAGAGTGAGAGTGAAGATCTGGAGAGCGGAGGGGATGGAGAGTGAGAGTGAAGATGCTGTGAGAGGAGGGGATGGAGAGTGAGAGTGAAGATGCTGAGAGCGGAGGGGATGGAGAGTGAGAGTGAAGATGCTGAGAGCGGAGGGGATGGAGAGTGAGAGTGAAGATCTGGAGAGCGGAGGGGATGGAGAGTGAGAGTGAAGATGCTGAGAGAGGAGGGGATGGAGAGTGAGAGTGAAGATCTGGAGAACGGAGGGGATGGAGAGTGAGAGTGAAGATGCTGAGAGCGGAGGGGATGGAGAGTGAGAGTGAAGATGCTGAGAGCGGAGGGGATGGAGAGTGGGAGTGAAGATGCTGAGAGAGGAGGGGATGGAGAGTGAGAGTGAAGATCTGGAGAACGGAGGGGATGGAGAGTGAGAGTGAAGAAGCTGAGAGAGGAGGGGATGGAGAGTGAGAGTGAAGATGCTGAGAGAGGAGGGGATGGAGAGTGAGAGTGAAGATCTGGAGAGAGGAGGGGATGGAGAGTGAGAGTGAAGATGCTGAGAGAGGAGGGGATGGAGAGTGAGAGTGAAGATCTGGAGAGCGGACGGGATGGAGAGTGAGAGTGAAGATCTGGAGAGCGGAGGGGATGGAGAGTGAGAGTGAAGATGCTGAGAGAGAAGGGGATGGAGAGTGAGAGTGAAGATCTGGAGAACGGAGGGGATGGAGAGTGAGAGTGAAGATGCTGAGAGAGGAGGGGATGGAGAGTGAGAGTAAAGATCTGGAGAGAGGAGGGGATGGAGAGTGAGAGTGAAGATCTGGAGAGAGGAGGGGATGGAGAGTGAGAGTGAAGATGCTGAGAGAGGAGGGGATGGAGAGTGAGAGTGAAGATCTGGAGAGCGGACGGGATGGAGAGTGAGAGTGAAGATGCTGAGAGAGGAGGGGATGGAGAGTGGGAGTGAAGATGCTGAGAGAGGAGGGGATGGAGAGTGAGAGTGAAGATGTTGAGAGAGGAGGGGATGGAGAGTGAGAGTGAAGATGCTGAGAGAGGAGGGGATGGAGAGTGAGAGTGAAGATGCTGAGAGAGGAGGGGATGGAGAGTGAGAGTGAAGATGCTGAGAGAGGAGGGGATGGAGAGTGAGAGTGAAGATGCTGAGAGAGGAGGGGATGGAGAGTGAGAGTGAAGATCTGGAGAGAGGAGGGGATGGAGAGTGAGAGTGAAGATGCTGAGAGAGGAGGGGATGGAGAGTGAGAGTGAAGATCTGGAGAGCGGACGGGATGGAGAGTGAGAGTGAAGATCTGGAGAGCGGAGGGGATGGAGAGTGAGAGTGAAGATGCTGAGAGAGAAGGGGATGGAGAGTGAGAGTGAAGATCTGGAGAACGGAGGGGATGGAGAGTGAGAGTGAAGATGCTGAGAGAGGAGGGGATGGAGAGTGAGAGTAAAGATCTGGAGAGAGGAGGGGATGGAGAGTGAGAGTGAAGATCTGGAGAGAGGAGGGGATGGAGAGTGAGAGTGAAGATGCTGAGAGAGGAGGGGATGGAGAGTGAGAGTGAAGATCTGGAGAGCGGACGGGATGGAGAGTGAGAGTGAAGATGCTGAGAGAGGAGGGGATGGAGAGTGGGAGTGAAGATGCTGAGAGAGGAGGGGATGGAGGGTGAGAGTGAAGATGTTGAGAGAGGAGGGGATGGAGAGTGAGAGTAAAGATCTGGAGAGCGGAGGGGATGGAGAGTGAGAGTGAAGATCTGGAGAGCGGAGGGGATGGAGAGTGAGAGTGAAGATCTGGAGAGCGGAGGGGATGGAGAGTGAGAGTGAAGATCTGGAGTGCGGAGGGGATGGAGGGTGAGAGTGAAGATCTGGAGAGCGGAGGGGATGGAGAGTGAGAGTGAAGATGCTGAGAGAGGAGGGGATGGAGAGTGAGAGTGAAGATCTGGAGAGCGGAGGGGATGGAGAGTGAGAGTGAAGATCTGGAGAGCGGAGGGGATGGAGAGTGGGAGTGAAGATCTGGAGAGCGGAGGGGATGGAGGGTGAGAGTGAAGATCTGGAGAGCGGAGGGGATGGAGAGTGAGAGTGAAGATGCTGAGAGAGGAGGGGATGGAGAGTGAGAGTGAAGATCTGGAGAGCGGAGGGGATGGAGAGTGGGAGTGAAGATCTGGAGAGCGGAGGGGATGGAGAGTGAGAGTGAAGATCTGGAGAGAGGAGGGGATGGAGAGTGAGAGTGAAGATCTGGAGAGCGGAGGGGATGGAGGGTGAGAGTGAAGATCTGGAGAGCGGAGGGGATGGAGAGTGAGAGTGAAGATGCTGAGAGAGGAGGGGATGGAGAGTGAGAGTGAAGATCTGGAGAGCGGAGGGGATGGAGAGTGAGAGTGAAGATCTGGAGAGAGGGGGGACGAAGCATGAGAGTGAAGATCTGGAGTGAGAAGGGAGCGCCGAGTGAGAGTAAAGATCTGGATAGAGGAGGGACGCAGGGTGAGGGAGGAGTGGACAGAGAGTGCGAATGAAGATCTGGAGAGAGGAGGGGACGGAGAGTGAGAGTGTCAATCCGGAGAGGGGAGGGGCGGAGGGTGAGAGTGACCATCCGGAGAGGAGACGGAGGGTGAGTGAAAATCTGGATTGAGGAGAGGGTGGTGAGTGAGAGTGAAAATTTGGATAGAGATGGGGCGGAGGGTGTGTCAAGATCTGGAGAAAAGGGGATGGAGAGTGAGAGTGAGGACCAGAGTGAGAAAGGGGGTGGGTGAGAGTGAAGATCTGGAGAGAGGAGGTGACGGAGAGTGAGATTGAAGATCCAGAGAGTGGAGAGGGTGGAGGGTGAGAGTGAAGATCTAGAGAGCGGAGGGGATGGAGAGTGAGAGTGAAGATGCTGAGAGCGGAGGGGATGGAGAGTGAGAGTGAAGATGCTGAGAGAGGAGGGGATGGAGAGTGAGAGTGAAGATGCTGAGAGCGGAGGGGATGGAGAGTGAGAGTGAAGATGCTGAGAGCGGAGGGGATGGAGAGTGAGAGTGAAGATCTGGAGAGAAGAGGGGATGGAGAGTGAGAGTGAAGATCTGGAGAGCGGAGGGGATGGAGAGTGAGAGTGAAGATGCTGAGAGAGGAGGGGATGGAGGGTGAGAGTGAAGATGCTGAGAGAGGAGGGGATGGAGAGTGAGAGTGAAGATCTGGAGAGCGGAGGGGATGGAGAGTGGGAGTGAAGATGCTGAGAGAGGAGGGGATGGAGGGTGAGAGTGAAGATCTGGAGAGCGGAGGGGATGGAGAGTGAGAGTGAAGATGCTGAGAGAGGAGGGGATGGAGGGTGAGAGTGAAGATGCTGAGAGAGGAGGGGATGGAGAGTGAGAGTGAAGATCTGGAGAGCGGAGGGGATGGAGAGTGAGAGTGAAGATCTGGAGAGAGGAGGGGATGGAGAGTGAGAGTGAAGATCTGGAGAGCGGAGGGGATGGAGAGTGAGAGTGAAGATCTGGAGAGAGGAGGGGATGGAGAGTGAGAGTGAAGATCTGGAGAGCGGAGGGGATGGAGAGTGAGAGTGAAGATCTGGAGAGAGGAGGGGATGGAGAGTGAGAGTGAAGATCTGGAGAGAGGAGGGGATGGAGGGTGAGAGTGAAGATCTGGAGAGCGGAGGGAATGGAGGGTGAGAGTGAAGATCTGGAGAGCGGAGGGGATGGAGAGTGAGAGTGAAGATGCTGAGAGAGGAGGGGATGGAGAGTGAGAGTGAAGATGTTGAGAGAGGAGGGGATGGAGAGTGAGAGTAAAGATCTGGAGAGCGGAGGGGATGGAGGGTGAGAGTGAAGATCTGGAGAGAGGAGGGGATGCAGGGTGAGAGTGAAGATGTTGAGAGAGGAGGGGATGGAGAGTGAGAGTAAAGATCTGGAGAGCGGAGGGGATGGAGGGTGAGAGTGAAGATCTGGAGAGAGGAGGGGATGGAGGGTGAGAGTGAAGATCTGGAGAGCGGAGGGGATGGAGGGTGAGAGTGAAGATGCTGAGAGAGGAGGGGATGGAGAGTGAGAGTGAAGATCTGGAGAGCGGAGGGGATGGAGAGTGAGAGTGAAGATCTGGAGAGCGGAGGGGATGGAGGGTGAGAGTGAAGATCTGGAGAGAGGAGGGGATGGAGGGTGAGAGTGAAGATCTGGAGAGAGGAGGGGATGGAGAGTGAGAGTGAAGATCTGGAGAGCGGAGGGAATGGAGGGTGAGAGTGAAGATGCTGAGAGAGGAGGGGATGGAGGGTGAGAGTGAAGATCTGGAGAGAGGAGGGGATGGAGAGTGAGAGTGAAGATCTGGAGAGAGGAGGGGATGGAGGGTGAGAGCGAAGATCTGGAGAGAGGAGGGGATGGAGAGTGAATGCTGTTAAAGCCCTTCCCTTTACCTCTCTGGTCAGTTCTCCCTCACCATCTGCAGAACTCGGGACTGAGTCCCTGGAGCTGCTCAGATCACAGACAGTCGGGCTGTGCCCCCTCTTGTTGGGAATAATCCCTGTCTGAAACCTGGTGGGCAGTGGGTGCCGGGTAACAGGCAACACTCGGTCTGCTGTTAATTGTATCATGAGATTTATATCAATTAGTGTTAATTGTATTCAGGTGGTGGGTATCAATGGGGACTCTCTTGTATTCACTTATAGGAGGGTGTGTTATGTTGAGCTGTGTGACTAAAGGGTTGGAAGCAACTGAAGACCAGGCTCTAGTATTCTGTCCTTCACCACCTGGCTATCCAATTTGTAACATCTGTGTCTGTGTTGCTCGGAGAGTGAGGAGCCAGGACTGCCGACGGACCGGGCTGGGCTTGCTCACTCTATTCCTGCTGCCTTCACTCACTCATTAACCGTCTGAATGGCTGTGACGGTCGGACAGAGAACGTTTGACTTTCGAGAACAAAATAAAGCGAAAATAATTGCGGATTAATTGCAAAACGTCCACCTTGGTCTGCGGGAGCTGCCTGGCTCTCTCCCCCGCGTCCTCTCGGTCTTTCTCAGAGTCTCTCTCGCTCTCAATCTTACTATTCTCCTGTCACTGAAGCTTTTTCAGTCTCTCTCTCTCCCACTCCCTCTCTCTCTGTCCCTCTCACTCTCTTTCTCTCACCTCCTCTTTGTCTCTCTCACTCCCTTTCCCTTACCAACTCTCTCTCTCACTCCCTCTCTCTCTCACTCCCTCCCTCTGTCTCTCTCTCACTCCCTCCCTCACCCTCTCTCTCTGTCTCACTCCCTCTCTGTCTCTCACTCCTTCTCTCAGTCTGTCTCTCTGTCTCTCTCACTCCGTCTGTATTTTCTCTCTCTCAGTCTCACTCCCTATCTGTTCATATATTCTATTTCATGGTTATGCTCCAAGTTTAGAATAATTTTGCTGTTTTATTAAATGTAGATTCTGTAGATGTGGGTCTCTAGATATGACTCCATCCCTCTCCCCGGCCACTGTCTGAGACTGAACCAGACCGTTTGCAAACTCAGCGTCCTATTTGACCCCGAGGTGAGCTTCCGACCACATATCTGCTCCATCACCAAGACCGTCTACTTCCACCTCTGTAACATCGCCCGTCTCTGCCCCTACCTCAGCTCATCTGCTGCTGAAACCCTCATCTGTGCCTTTGTAACCTCCAGACTGGACTATTCCAATGCTCTCCTGGCCGGCCTCCCATCTTCCACCCTCTGTAAACTTGAGCTCATCCAAAACTCGTATCCTAACTTGCACCAAGTCCCGTTCACCCATCACCCCCTGTGCTCCCTGACCGACATTGGCTCCTGGTCTGGGAACGCCTCGATTTTAAAAATTCTCATCCTTGTGTCGGTCTGTGGTTTGTGTACACAATCTGTATTTCTGTAGATGTGTGTGTGTTTTGTTCACAATCTGTGTATTTCTGTAGATGTGTGTGTTTTTTGTTCACAATCAGTGTATTTCTGTAGATGTGTGTGTTTTTTGTTCACAATCAGTGTATTTCTGTGGTTTCATAGAATCATAGGAAGTTACGGCACAGAAGGAGGCCATTCGGCCCATCGTGTCCGTGCCGGCCGAAAAAGAGCTACCCAGCTTAATCCCACTTTCCTGCATTTGGTCCGTAGCCCTGTAGGTTACGGCACTTCAGGTGCACATCCAGGTACTTTTTAAATGAGTTGAGGGTTTCTGCCTCTCCCACCAGTGAGTTCCAGACCCCCACCACCCTCTGGGTGAAAAAAATTTCTCCTCAGCTCCCCTCTAATCCTTCTACCAATTACTTTAAATCTATGCCCCTGGTTATTGACCCCTCTGCTAAGGGAAATAGGTCCTCCCTATCCACTCTATCTAGTCCTGTCATAATTTTATACACCTCAATTAAATCTCCCCTCAGCCTCCTCTGTTCCAAAGAAAACAACCCCAGCCTATCCAATCTTTCCTCATAGCTAAAATTCTCCAGTCCTGACAACATCCTCGTAAATCTCCTCTGTACACTCTCTCTGTGTACATAATCTGTGTATTCCTGTAGATGCGAGTCTGTAGTTTGTGTACACAATTTGTGCATTTCTGTAGACATGGGTCTGTAGTTTGTGTACACAATTTGTGTATTTTTGTAGCCGTGGGTCTGTGCTGTCTGGTACATTTATGAATAAATCTGTTTGAATGTTTGTGTTCACAGTGTGTATCTGATTCCCTTTAAATTACATAGAATTTACAGCACAGAAACAGGCCATTCGGCCCAACGGGTTCATGCTGGTGTTTATACTCCACTCGAGCCTCCTCCCTCCCTAATTCATCTAACCCCATCAACATATCCTTCTATTCCATACTCCCTCATGTTTCCACTTAAATGCATCTATTCTATTCACCTCAAC
The DNA here is from genome assembly GCF_035084215.1 of Heptranchias perlo. Lineage (NCBI taxonomy): Eukaryota > Metazoa > Chordata > Chondrichthyes > Hexanchiformes > Hexanchidae > Heptranchias > Heptranchias perlo. Next base: position 18,346,156 of record NC_090364.1, on the reverse strand, counting down.
TACTCCATGTGGGAGCGAGTTCCCCATTCTCACTGCTCCCTGAGCAAAGAGGTTTCTCCTAAATTCCTTATTGGATTTATTAGTGACTATCTTATATTTATGGCCCCTAGTTTTGGTCTCTCCACAAATGGAAACATTTTCTCTACGTCTATCCTATCAAACCCCTTTATAATTTTAAAGACCTCGATCAGGTCACCTCTCAGCCTTTTTTCTAGAGATGATGTGGAGATGCCGGTGATGGACTGGGGTGGACAAATGTAAGGAATCTTACAACACCAGGTTATAGTCCAACAATTTTATTTGAAAATCACAAGCTTTCGGAGATTATCTCCTTCGTCAGGTGAGTAGTGAATGAATACTCACCTGACGAAGGAGATAATCTCCGAAAGCTTGTGATTTTCAAATAAAATTGTTGGACTATAACCTGGTGTTGTAAGATTCCTTACATTTTTTCCAGAGAAAAGAGCCCCAGCCTATTCAGTCTTTCCTGATAGTTATAGCCTCTCAGTTCTGGTATCATTCTTGTAAATCTTGTTTGCACCTTCTCCTTTTTATAATATGGAGACCAGAACTGTTCACAGTACTCCAAGTGTGGTCTAACCAAGGTTCTGTACAAGTTTAACATAACTTCCCTGCTTTTCAATTCTATTCCTTCAGAAATCAACCCCAGTGCTTTGCATTTTTTATGACTTTGTTAACCTGCGTCACTACATTTAATGATTTGTGTATCTGTACCCCCAGATCCCTCTGCTCCTCTCCCCCATTTAGACTCTTATTATCCAAGCAGTATGTGACCTCCTTATTCTTCCTACCAAAATGCATCACCTCACACTTATCTATATTGAAATTAATTTGCCAATTACATGCCCATTCTGCAACTTTATTAATGTCTTCCTGTATGCATTGTGCTGTGCTGTGCTGTGGTTGAGTCGATTTCAACAGTCAGTTGTGGTAATGTGTCCCACGCACTAATAGTCTCCGCTGTCTGAACTCTCCTCTTGTGCCCAGAAGTTGATTAGTGATTTGAAGCGTTTATTCCTTCCTCGTTGTAATCTGATCACCTCCCTCTCTGCCCTTTTCCTGATGATCCCTGACGGAATATGAGCCGCAGGCTCGAACTACGTGTCTGTCTCCACGTCCTACTCCTGACCATTAAAGTCCTTTTGGGTCACAGCTTCTGGGTTCAGAAGTTGATGAACAGAAACATCCATTGTCACAGCTGGGGTCAGCATTCCTGAACATTGTTTAACTTGAATCTCTGCCCCCTCCCCTCACCTCCAGCAGTCACCTGGACCTGTCTCCACTTTCACCCCCATCACATTCCCACAACACCATCTTTCATCCTTTGGAATTACAGTCAACTGGCATTTTCGATAAAATATCCCCAGAAATTTCAGCACAGAAAGAGGCCACCGAACCTATGTTGACTGTGCTGGTACCAACTCCCCCATCACTGGCTGGCACAATATCATTTTCCTGTTATTCCCCTATGCATTAATATATTTTATCATAGTATCATAGTAAGTACAGCACAGGAGGAGGCCATTCGGCCCATCGTGCCTGTGCCGGCTCTTTGAAAGAGCTATCCAATTAGTCCCACTCCCCTGCTCTTTGCTCATAACCCTGTAAAATTTTCCCCTTCAAGTATTTATCCAATTCCCTTTTGAAAGTTATTATTGAATCTGCTTCCACCGCCCTTTCAGGCAGCGCATTCCAGATCATCACAACTCGCTGCGTAAAAAAATATTTCCTCATCTCCCCTCTGGCTCTTTTGCCGATCACCTTAAATCTGTGTCCTCTGGTTACCGACCCTCCTGCCACTGGAAACAGTTTCTCCTTATTTACTCTGTCAAAACCATTCATGATTTTGAACACTTCTATCAAATCTCCCCTTAACCTTTTTTGCTCTAAGGAGAACAATCCCAGCTTCTCCAGACTCTCCACATAACTGAATTCCCTCATCCCTGGTACCATTCTAGTAAATCTCTTCTGCACCCTCTCTAAGGCCTTGACATCCTTCCTAAAGTGTGGTGCCCAGAATTGAACACAATACTCCAGCTGAGGCCTAACCAGTGTTTTATAAAGGTTTAGCATAACTTCCTTGCTTTTATACTCTCTGACTCTATTAATAAAACCCAGGATCCCATATGTTTTTTTAACAGCCTTCTCAACTTGTCCTGGCATCTTCAAAGATTTGTGTACACACACCCCCAGGCCTCTCTGTTCCTGCATCCCCTTTAAAATTGTACCATTTAGTTTATATTGTCTCGCCTCATTCTGCCTACCACAATGCATCACTTCACACTTCTCTGCATTAAATTTTATCTGCCATTGTCTGCCCATTTCACCAGTCTGTCTCTGTCCTCCTGAAGTCTGTTACTATCCTCCACATTGTTTACTACATTTCAGAGTTTTGTGTCGTCTGCAAACTTTGAAATTATACCCTCTATACCCAAGTCCAGGTCATTAATATATATCAAAAAGAGCAGTGGTCCTAATACTGACCCCTGGGGACACCACTGTATACTTCCCTCCAGTCTGAAAATCAACCGTTCACCACTACCCCCTGCTTTCTGTCCCTTAGCCAATTTTGTATCCACGCTGCCACTGTCCCTTTAATCCCATGGGCTTTAATTTTTCTAACAAGTCTATTATGTGGTACTTTATCAAATGCCTTTTGAAAGTCCATATACACAACATCAACCGCACTACCCTCATCAACCCTCTCTGTTACTTCATCAAAGAACTCAATCAGAGGACCCTTTTGTTGAGTATTATCTAATTGCCTCTTAAATTCTGTGATTGACTTGATTTCTATAGTCCCTCCCTCCCGGTGGTCACAGATTCCATATTCTAATAACTCTGATAACTTCCCCCAGAATGTTGCTAGTACTAATCCTGAGGTTATGTCCCCTTGTCACCCATTCACCAATCACTGGGAATAATATTTCACTATTTACCCTCTCAAACCCTTATATAATTTCCCCTTAACTGTCTCTGCTTCATTGAATGTGATCCTAATTTATTAAGTATCTCATCATAACTCTGCCCTCTGATCCCTGGTACCATCCCGTGAGTCTACACTGGACCTTGTCCATTGCTCCTTCTATAATGGGCATGCAGTACTCCAACTGTGGCCTAACCAATGCTTTGCCCAGAGTCATTGACATCCTTCTGTATATAGAACGCAGAATCCCACCTACCCTTACTTCAGCTGTTGGGGAATTACCGGGGCCTATAATGCAGGATGAAATTACTACAAACCAGGAGAAATGAGAGTTAATCAGGGCACTGATTTCTAACAGGGAGGTCGTGCTTGACCAATGTGGATATATAAAGGAAGTTCAGTAGATGTGAGTTATATGGATTCTCAAAAAGCTTTTGATAAGGTCCCACATAAAAGACTCATGGCAAAGATAATGGTGCATGGAATTAGGGGAATGTGGCCACTTTGATAGAGATGGTTGGAGAGCAGAAAGCAAAGGGACAGAGCAAAGGAAGTTTCTCAGAGAGGAAAGATGCATTCTGCATTCGTGAGTGGCATTCCATAGGGGTCTGTGCTGAGCCCGCTCTTATTTAAAGTATACACAAATGAGCCAGGCTTGGGGATTGAAGAAACAATAATGAAATTTGCTGATGACACCAAATCATGGTTAAGACAAACTGTGACACAGATTGTGAAAGACTGCAGGAGGACTTAGATAGGCGACAGGATGGGTAGATGGTGGCAGGTGCTTTTCAATGTAAAGTAATACATTTTGGAAGTAAGAATAGGGAAAGAAAATGGTAAGAGTTTAAATGGAGTAGAGGAGAGTATCCTGGTGTGCAAATTATTAAAGATGGCAGCACAAACAGATAAGGCCTTAAATCCTTGGCTTTCCATGTAGAATCACAGAATACAAAAGCAAGCAGATGATGATGAACTTGTACGAGGTGTAACGCTGCAGTTGGAGTATTGTGTGCAGTTTTAGACACCCTTTCACAGGAAGGATAAATAAACATTACCAGGGATGAGGGAGTGCAGTTACAAGGAGTGACTTGAGAATTTAGGGTTTTTTCACTCGAGCTGAGAAGGTTAAGGGCTGGCCTGCCAGAGGCCTTCAGGACCAGGAAGGATTTTGAGAAGGTGACCAGTGATAGAGCCACTGATCTCCTGGCTGGTCTACTATCCTCCATCCTCTATATAGTCCAATTTCCCCCAAACTCTGCTGCTCATCTACACCCACACCAAGTCCTGCTCATCCATCATCCCCATCCTCGCTGACATCCTGCACTGCAGTCCGTTATGTTTAAAGTCCTTGTCCCGTCTATAAATTTCTCCATGTCCTCACCCAACTCTGTCTCTGCAACCTCCAGTCCTATATCTCCCCCTCAAATACTCTGTTCCTTGGACTCCAGCCTTCTGTGTATCTCCCCTCCCTTCGCCCCACTACTGACACCAGAGATTTCAGCCGTCTGGGACCTGCTTTCTGGGACTTCTTCCCCAATCCTCACCACCTTGCTCTCCACCTTTAAATCCATCCTCAAGGCCCATTCCTTTGATCAAACCTTTGATCACCTCTCCAAATCTCTCCCTTGATAGGTTCAGCATCTTTCGCTTTGCCTCTCTGTGAAATGCCTTGGTGTATTTTTTGATGTTAAAAGCACGATATCAATGCAAGTTCACAGTGAAACTTTAACGGAACGGCAAAATTTAAGCTAATCACAAAAAGAATTAGTGAGGTTAGAAAAAAATGTTTTACACAGTGGGGCTTTAGGACATGGAATTCTCTGCCACAAAACATTGCTGAAGCAGGCTATAAATTCTTTGAAAAGAGACTGAGCAGAGGATTATAGAAAACATAAAATCCCATTGTCCCTTTTATATTCAGTCACCTTATAAAAACTCAGAATCCCATTTACCGTTTTACAATCAATCCATCCCTAGATCTGTATATCTGTACCCCTAGATCTGTATATCTGTACCCCTAGATCTGTATATCTGTACCCCTAGATCTGTATATCTGTCCCCCTAGATCTGTATATCTGTACCCCTAGATCTGTATATCTGTACCCCTAGATCTGTATATCTGTACCCCTAGATCTGTATATCTGTACCCCTAGATCTGTATATCTGTACCCCTAGTCTCTCTGTTCCTCCACTCTCTTAATAATTTTACCATTTAGGGCTTTATTCCATTTTATTTTACCCACAATGTAGCAGGTCACCTACATTACATTAAACTGTATTGGTCACATATCTGCTCATTCCCCGAATCTTCCTGTTTCACTGCTGGCTCCTGCCCCGTGTATGGATAATAAAATTCTTCTCTTTGATTACAAATCTATCCATTGCTCTCAACCCATCCTCCCTTCGTGATCTGCTCTTCCCTTACAGCCTGATATGCATTCTCCATTCCCTCGAATACCTCACCTCTCACTCCCTCTCTCCTCTCACATAGAAACATAGAAAACTTTATGGCACAGAAGGAGGCCATTCGGCCCATCGTGTCTGTGCCGGTTGAAAAAGAGCTATCCAGCTTAATCCCACTTTCCAGCACTTGGTCCGTAGCCCTGTAGGTTACGGCTCTTCAGGTGCACATCCAAGGAAAGTTTTAAATGAGTTGAGGGTTTCTGCCTCTACCGCCCTTTCAGGCAGTGAGTTCCAGACCCCCACCACCCTCTGGGGGAAAAAAATTCTCCTCAGCTCCCCTCTAATCCTTCTACCAATTACTTTAAATCTATGCCCCCTGGGTTATTGACCCCTCTGCTAAGGGAAATAGGTCCTTCCTATCCACTCTAGTCCCATCATAATTTTCTACACCTCAATTAAATCTCCCCTCAGCCTCCTCTATTCCAAAGAAAACCCCCCCAGCCTATCCAATCTTTCCTCATTGCTAAAATTCTCCAGTCCTGGCAACATCCTCATAAATCTCCTCTGTACCCTCTCTAGTGCAATCACATCTTTCCTGTAATGTGGTGACCAGAACTGTACACAGTACTCAAGCTGTGGCCTAACTCGTGTTTTATACAGTTCCAGCATAACCACCCTGCTCTTATATTCTGTGCCTTGACTAATAAAGGAAAGTATCCCGTATGCCTTTTTAACCACCTTATCTACCTGTCCTGCTGCCTTCAGGGATCTGTGGACATGCACTCCAAGGTCCCTCACTTCCTCTACACCTCTCAGTATCCTCCCATTTATTGTGTATTCCCTTGCCTTGTTTGCCCTCCCCAAATGCATTACCTCACACTTCTCCGGATTGAATTCCATTTGCCACTTTTCTGCCCACCTGACCAGTCCATTGATATCTTCCTGCAGTCTACAGCTTTCCTCCTCACTATCAACCACACGGCCAATTTTTGTATCATCTGTAAACTTCTTAATCATGCCCCCTACATTTAAATCTAAATCATTAATATAGATCACAAAAAGCAAGGGACCCAGTACTGAGCCCTGTGGAATCCCACTGGAAACAGCCTTCCAGTTACATAAAACTTCACCTCTCACTCCCTCTCTCCTCAAACACCTCACCTCTCACTCCCTCTCTCCTCAAACACCTCACCTCTCACTCCCTCTCTCCTCAAACACTTCACCTCTCACTCCCTCTCTCCACTAACACCTCACCTCTCACTCCCTCTCTCCTCAAACACCTCACCTCTCACTCCCTCTCTCCTCAAACACTTCACCTCTCACTCCCTCTCTCCACTAACACCTCACCTCTCACTCCCTCTCTCCTCAAACACTTCACCTCTCACTCCCTCTCTCCACTAACACCTCACCTCTCACTCCCTCTCTCCACTAACACCTCACCTCTCACTCCCTCTCTCCACTAACACCTCACCTCTCACTCCCTCTCTCCTCAAACACCTCACCTCTCACTCCCTCTCTCCTCAAACACTTCACCTCTCACTCCCTCTCTCCACTAACACCTCACCTCTCACTCCCTCTCTCCACTAACACCTCACCTCTCACTCCCTCTCTCCACTAACACCTCACCTCTCACTCCCTCTCTCCACTAACACCTCATCTCTCACTCCCTCTCTCCACTAACACCTCATCTCTCACTCCCTCTCTCCACTAACACTTCACCTCTCACTCCCTCTCTCCTCAAACACCTCACCTCTCACTCCCTCTCTCCTCAAACACCTCACCTCTCACTCCCTCTCTCCTCAAACACCTCACCTCTCACTCCCTCTCTCCTCAAACACCTCATCTCTCACTCCCTCTCTCCTCTAACACTTCACCTCTCACTCCCTCTCTCCTCAAACACCTCATCTCTCACTCCCTCTCTCCTCAAACACTTCACCTCTCACTCCCTCTCTCCTCTAACACTTCACCTCTCACTCCCTCTCTCCTCTAACACTTCACCTCTCACTCCCTCTCTCCTCAAACACCTCACCTCTCACTCCCTCTCTCCTCAAACACTTCACCTCTCACTCCCTCTCTCCTCAAACACCTCACCTCTCACTCCCTCTCTCCTCAAACACCTCATCTCTCACTCCCTCTCTCCTCAAACACTTCACCTCTCACTCCCTCTCTCCTCAAACACCTCACCTCTCACTCCCTCTCTCCTCAAACACCTCATCTCTCACTCCCTCTCTCCTCAAACACTTCACCTCTCACTCCCTCTCTCCTCTAACACTTCATCTCTCACTCCCTCTCTCCTCAAACACTTCACCTCTCACTCCCTCTCTCCTCAAACACTTCACCTCTCACTCCCTCTCTCCTCAAACACCTCACCTCTCACTCCCTCTCTCCTCAAACACCTCACCTCTCACTCCCTCTCTCCTCAAACACTTCACCTCTCACTCCCTCTCTCCTCAAACACTTCACCTCTCACTCCCTCTCTCCTCTAACACCTCACCTCTCACTCCCTCTCTCCTCAAACACTTCACCTCTCACTCCCTCTCTCCTCAAACACTTCACCTCTCACTCCCTCTCTCCTCAAACACCTCACCTCTCACTCCCTCTCTCCTCAAACACCTCACCTCTCACTCCCTCTCTCCTCAAACACCTCACCTCTCACTCCCTCTCTCCTCAAACACTTCACCTCTCACTCCCTCTCTCCTCAAACACCTCACCTCTCACTCCCTCTCTCCTCAAACACCTCACCTCTCACTCCCTCTCTCCTCAAACACCTCACCTCTCACTCCCTCTCTCCTCAAACACCTCACCTCTCACTCCCTCTCTCCTCAAACACCTCACCTCTCACTCCCTCTCTCCTCAAACACCTCACCTCTCACTCCCTCTCTCCTCAAACACCTCACCTCTCACTCCCTCTCTCCTCAAACACCTCACCTCTCACTCCCTCTCTCCTCAAACACCTCACCTCTCACTCCCTCTCTCCTCAAACACCTCACCTCTCACTCCCTCTCTCCTCAAACACCTCACCTCTCACTCCCTCACTCCACTAACACTGGATTTATTGTTCTTTGCTCATTTAGTTTGATGTCCACAGTTCACTGGCAGCACGCAAACCAGACCGATCCTGAAAAGGTTTCAGGCCTCCTGCCACCAGCTGTGGGCCTGGTCACTCTCCCCTCCCCCAAATCACCCCCACTTTGTGGGGGGAGGTTAACCCCCCCCCTTTATGTCTGTCTTTGCTAAATCAACTCTCTGAGCAAAGATATTGCTCTGGAGAATCTATTTTATTCCAATGCTGGTTCTGTAAAAACCTGAAGGTAAATTGGATTAATTGGCCATTTTCTCCAGACAACCTTTTGACTCTTTTCCAAGATGTCAGATTTAGATTTTGAAAATGCACAAACGCTCATTGAGTTAAGAAAAGTGGATTCATTTGCCAAATCTTAGGCTAATTCTCTAAAGCTGATTCTGTGCTTTATTAACACAAATGCTTTGGGGACAGATTGAGGTTACACTAAACACCTCTCATTATTACACTGAACTCCCTCCTTAATTGTACAAACTGCTGACTCCCAACTGTGCGGAGTATTAAAGGCAGGAATATGAACCTGAGCTGAGGGCTCGGTATTGAGCAAATAAACGTCAAGAGCTGATGTCCTGACAGATCTGATTGATCTCTCCTTCCCCTTCACAGGCTGCTAGTTTTCTTGAAAGGATTGGTGTCAGAATAATGTCAGATTCCTGAGCCCATTAACTCTCACTCCACCAAACACGGATAAACTCCATCACCTGCACTCAATGAACCTGTTTGTTCATCCAATGGAAATCCACAGGAGAGGGTGTCCCCCTCAGACAGCGAGTCTCATTACAGGAAACCTGGAGATGGGCCCACTCACTGCTACAGTCATAGTATCAGAGCGGGTACAGCACAGGAGGAGGCCATTCGACCCATCGTGCCTGTGCTGGCTCTTCGAAAGAGCTATCCAATTAGTCCCGTTCCCCATACCCCTGTAATTTTTTCTCTTCAAGTATTTATCCAATTCCCTTTTGAAAGTTATTATTGAATCTGTTTCCACCGCCCTTTCAGGCAGCACATTCCAGATCATAACAACTCGCTGTGTAAAAAAATGTTTCCTCGTCTCCCCTCTGGCTCTTTTGCTGATCACCGTAAATCTGTGTCCTCTGGTTACCGACCCTTCCGCCACTGGAAACAGTTTCTCCTTATTTACTCTATCAAAACCCTTCATGATTTTGAAAACCTCGGTCAAATCTCCCCATAACCTTCTCTATTCTAAGGAGAACAATCCCGTAATGAGCCCTTAGGTTTCCCTGTGAAACTCACAGAATCACTCCTGCACCTCCCCCACCACGGAAAAAATACACAAGTAAAGTGTAATTTCAGTATAACAATTTACACGGGAGCTTCTGTTCCAAATGCAAAAGTTGATGGAAAATGAGTGCAGACATAAGATTTTTAATATAAATTCCTGATCCTGCCTTTTCACTGGAGAATTCATCCAAATGTGAAAGTATTTCAATCAGCAGAAATAAGACCCTAAAACTCAACAGAGACACTGTACCCCATCCAACTCCCATTCACACACACTGTACCCCATCCAACTCCCCTTTCACACACACTGTACCCCATCCAACTCCCCTTTCACACACACTGTACCCCATCCAACTCCCCATTCACACACACTGTACCCCATCCAACTCCCCATTCACACACACTGTACCCCATCCAACTCCCCATTCACACACACTGTACCCCATCCAACTCCCCACCTTTCACACACACTGTACCCCATCCAACTCCCCCTTTCACACACACTGTACCCCATCCAACTCCCCATTCACACACACTGTACCCCATCCAACTCCCACCTTTCACACACACTGTACCCCATCCAACTCCCCTTTCACACACACTGTACCCCATCCGACTCCCCTTTCACACACACTGTACCCCATCCAACTCCCCGTTCACACACACTGTACCCCATCCAACTCCCCGTTCACACACACTGTACCCATCCGACTCCCCTTTCACACACACTGTACCCCATCCGACTCCCCTTTCACACACACTGTACCCCATCCGACTCCCCTTTCACACACACTGTACCCCATCCAACTCCCCATCTTTCACACACACTGTACCCCATCCAACTCCCATCTTTCACACACACTGTACCCATCCAACTCCCATCTTTCACACACACTGTACCCCATCCAACTCCCCATCTTTCACACACACTGTACCCCATCCAACTCCCATCTTTCACACACACTGTACCCTATGGTGTAAATGGGTTAGGGTCTGGTGTAAACCATTGTATCATAGAATGTTACAGCACAGAAGGAGGCCAATCGGCCCATCGTACCTGTGCCGGCTCTTTGAACGAGCTATCCAATTAGTCCCACTCCCCTGCTCTTTCCCCATAGCCCGCAATTTTTTTCCCTTCAGTATTTATCCAATTTTCTTTTGAAAGTTATTATTGAATCTGCTTCCACCGCCTTTTCAGGCAGCGCATTCCAGATCATAACAACTCGCTGTGTAAAAAAATGTTTCCTCATCTCACCTCTGGCTCTTTTGCCGATCACCTTAAATCTGTGTCCTCTGGTTACCGACACTTCTGCCACTGGAAACAGTTTCTCCTTATTTACTCTATCAAAACCCTTCATGATTTTGAACACCTCCATCAAATCTCCCCTTAACCTTCTCTGCTCTAAGGAGAACAACCCCAGCTTCTCCAGTCTATCCACATAACTAAAGTCCCTCATCCCCGGAACCATTCTAGTAAATCTCTTCTGCACCCTCTCTAAGGTCTTGACATCCTTCCTAAAGTACGGTGCCCAGAATTGAACACAATAATCCAGCTCGGGTTTAACCAGAGTTTTATAAAGGTTTAGCATAACTTCCTTGCTTTTATACTCTAGATGGGTGGGGGTCTGGTGCGGGGTGGGGGTCCGGTGAGGGTGGGGGTCCGGTGAGGGTGGGGGTCTGGTGCGGGGTGGGGGTCCGGTGAGGGTGGGGGTCTGGTGCGGGGGTGGGGGTCTGGTGCAGGGTGGGGGTCCGGTGAGGGTGGGGGTCTGGTGCAGGGTGGGGGTCCGGTGCGGGGTGGGGGTCTGGTGCAGGGTGGGGGTCCGGTGAGGGTGGGGGTCTGGTGCAGGGTGGGGGTCCGGTGAGGGTGGGGGTCTGGTGCAGGGTGGGGGTCCGGTGCGGGGTGGGGGTCTGGTGAGGGTGGGGGTCCGGTGCAGGGTGGGGGTCCGGTGCGGGGTGGGGGTCTGGTGCGGGGTGGGGGTCTGGTGAGGGTGGGGGTCTGGTGCAGGGTGGGGGTCTGGTGCAGGGTGGGGGTCTGGTGAGGGTGGGGGTCTGGTGCAGGGTGGGGGTCTCCCTCCTCTCCCTGGCTCTGTGTCCGATTGCTGCTCTTTGTTTCTGTGTTAAAGAGGTTTTCTGTGTTTTCTCTTTCAGACACTGACTATCGCGATGGGTAAACGGCCCCAGGAACCTCGCTGACCGTCAAACCCCCTGACGGGGGCTGGGGTTGGATGGTCCTGGGGGGCTGCTTTGTTATCACGGGATTCTCCTATGCATTCCCAAAAGCCGTCAGTGTGTATTTCAAGGAGCTAATGCGGGATTTCCACATCGGTTACAGTGACACTGCCTGGATCTCCTCCATCATTCTCGCCATGCTTTACGGCACAGGTGAGTCTCAGCTGAGCAGGCCCCCGAACCCCCGAACCCCCTCTAACCCCCGAACCCCCTCTAACCCCCGAACCCCCTCTAACCCCCTCTAACCCCCTCTAACCCCCCTGAACCCCCTCTAACCCCCCAAACCCCCGCTAACCCCCCAAACCCCCGAACCCCCTCTAACCCCACTGAACCCCCTCTAACCCCCCAAACCCCCTCTAACCCCCCAAACCCCCGCTAACCCCCTAAACCCCCGAACCCCCTCTAACCTCCTCTAACCCCAATGAACCCCCTCTAACCCCACGAACCCCCTTTAACCCCACGAACTCCCTCTAACCCCACTGAACCCCCTCTAACCCCCGTGGTCTAACCTCCAGACACTCACACACAGGAGTGGAGGTCGATCTGTGTGGTTCTCACTGCCCGCACAGGACTGCCCATACCCGCCTGTCCTCAACCTCACCGTCAATTGGGCGCAGTGCCGGTCGGCAGGTCCCCCAATCAGCGCCCGGAGGGGCAAACAGGGACTGTGCCAAGGGGTCGAAATGAAAGCCCAGCCTGTGTGACGCTGGTTGTGATGGATCGGAGGACCCACAGACACTGTCTCTGTCCCCTTATCCCTTCTGTTCTTTTCAAGCCCGAGGAGTCGATCAGGGTCAGAATGACGGTGTCTAAACACAGTGGAAAGGGAGCAAGAGAGTCACTGAGACCTGGAGACAGAAACCTTTATAAATCAGCTGGAGTATTGTGTCCCATTCTGGGCACCGCACTTTAGGAAAGATGTGACGGCCTTAGAGAGGGTGCAGAGGAGATTTACTAGAATGGTTCCAGGGATGAGGGTTCTGTGGAGAGAGTGGAGAAGCTGGGATTGTTCTCCTTAGAACAGAGAAGATTAAGAGGAGATTTAATCGAGGTGTTCAAAATCATGAAGGGTTTTGATAGAGTAAATAAGGAGAAATTGTTTCCAGTGGCAGAAGGGTCGGTAACCAGAGGACACAGATTTAAGGTAATTGACAAAATACAGGTCTCGACCTCCATCTTTAAAAACCTTCTCAATACCCACCTGTTAAACCCCCCAACCTCCCCAGTCCCCCCAACCTCCCCACTCCCCCCAACCTCCCCACTCCCCCCAACCTCCCCACTCCCCCCAACCTCCCCACTCCCCCCAACCTCCCCACTCCCCCCCAACCTCCCCCCTCCCCACTACCCCCTAACCTCCCCCTCCCCACCCCCCTCCCCACTCCCCCCTAACCTCCCCCCTCCCCCCTAACCTCCCCCCTCCCCACTACCCCCCTAACCTCCCCCCTCCCCACCCCCCTCCCCACTCCCCCCCAACCTCCCCCCTCCCCCACTACCCCCTAACCTCCCCCCTCCCCACCCCCCTCCCCACTCCCCCCTAACCTCCCCCCTCCCCCCTCCCCCCTAACCTCCCCCCTCCCAGTTCAGTGTCCTGTGGGGACTGCCTCAGGAGGGATACTGGTTTCCCGAAGAAAGCTCCACAACACGTTGGGTACAAACGCACGCTCGCTGCACAGTCCCCATTGGGGGGATTATGGGTTGGTTGTTGTGGGGTGCTGGGATTTACCTGCTCTGCTCTCTCTCACAGGCCCCTTGTGTAGTATCGTGGTGAACCGGTTTGGGTGCCGGCCTGTGATGTTGGTCGGGGGAGTCTTGGCCTCTGCTGGAATGATAGTGGCATCATTCTCTGCAAACATCACCCAGCTTTACCTGTCTGCGGGCGTGGTTACAGGTACGTTACATTCGCAAACCCAGAATGATGAAATGCTGAAGATTATGGGCCCTGTCACCGACTTATACCATTGATTGTTGATGCTGATGAATGAGGAACATTAGTGAGAGTGACACACTGTCCCACCCACTCTGGGAAAGACCCCGAGCATCAGACAAACCAAACCAGCCGCACTTGGCTCAGGATGTCCCTGTGGGCGTGTCACAGCCAATCAGCAGCTTAGTAATGGTGCCGGGGATACATTTCTGAGCTGGGTATGTGGTCTCCTCAGATACTGCCCCCCCCCCCCTTCAGATCGGTCGTCATCACCCCCCTCCTCAAACAAACCCACCCTTGACCCTTCTGTTCTTGCAGGGGGCTCCCCATCTCCAACCTCCCACCTCCCTTTCCTCTCCAAAGTCCTTGAACGTGTTGCTGCCTCCAAATCCGTATTTGAATCCCTCCAATCAGGTTTCCGCCCCTGCCACAGTACTGAAACAGCCCTTATCACAGTCACAAATGACATCCCATGTGACTGTGACCGTGGTAAACTGTCCCTCCTCATCCTTCTCCACCTGTCTGCAAACTTTGACATGATTGACCACACCATCCTCCTCCATCGCCTCTCCTCCATCGTCCAGCTGGGTGGGACTGCGCTCACCTGGTTCCATTCATATCCAGTCGTAGCCAGAGAACTACCTGCAATGGCTTCTCTTCCCGCTCTCACACCATTACCTCTGGAGTCCCCCGAGGATCTACCCTTGGCCGACTCCTATGCTTTGCGATGTTTTACGATGTTAAAGGCACCAAATAAATGCAGGGTTGCTGTTGTAGACACTCCCACCAGGTCCCTCTCTCCCCCCCCAGGTCCCTCTCTCCCCACCAGCCAGCTCCCTCTCTCCCCACCAGCTCCCTCTCTCTCCCCCCCCCCCAGGTCCCTCTCTCTCCCCCCCCAGGTCCCTCTCTCTCCCCCCCCCCCCCAGGTCCCTCTCCCCCCCCCCCCCAGGTCCCTCTCCCCCCCCCCCCCAGGTCCCTCTCTCCCCCCAGGTCCCTCTCTCCCCCCAGGTCCCTCTCTCCCCCCCCCCCCCCCCCCCAGGTCCCTCTCTCCCCCCCCCCCCCCCCAGGTCCCTCTCTCCCCCAGTCTTTTTCTCCCTCCTCCAGTTTCTCGCTCCCCTCTCCGTCTCTCCTATTTCTGATTTATATTTAAGTTTTGATTATTCAGAAACGTTCACCTTCTGAATGTTCACATCACTCCTGCACTGTGCGACCATTTCATTTACCCCACTGAATCCAACTTTGACCTTGCATTTTAGACCAATGGTTGGAGGACGCCCTTTCCTGTGGCCAATCCTCAGTGTTTAAGAGACTTGTCCTAATTTAATGATGATTCATTTTCTCTCTCCTCCAGGTCTGGATTGGCCTTGAATTTTCAGCCTTCTCTCATTATGCTGGGCAGGTACTTTGATAAGAGGAGACCACTGGCCAATGGACTGGCTGCAGCGGGGAGCCCGGTGTTCCTCAGCACCCTCTCGCCCGTTGGTCAAATTCTGCTGGATTACTACGGCTGGAGAGGGGGCTTTCTCATCATGGGAGGCTTGTTACTGAACTGCTGCACATGTGGGGCTGTCATGAGGGCCTCTCGAGAGCCTGAAAGGGAGCAGCAAAAGACAAGCCCGAGGTAAAGGAGATGGCTTCCCGCGAGCAAGGCTGGCTTCTCACCAGCTTGGAGGTGGAGGAGAATCCCGAGCAACTTGGGACCACAGCAGCAGCAGCGAGGACAGCGGGGGGCAGAGCAGGAAGAAAGGGGCAGCCAGGAAGGGCCGGAAACTGCTGGATTTCACCGTGTTCCGGAACCGAGGTTTCCTCATCTACACTCTGTCGCCAAGTTTATCCTGGTGCTGGGTCTCTTTGTCCCTCCGATCATGATCGTTAACTACGCCAAGGACATGGGGGTCCCTGACACCGAGGCTGCTTTCCTGCTTTCCATCATCGGTTTTGTTGATATCTTTGCCCGCCCGCTGTGCGGCCTGGTGGCCGGTCTGGACTGGATCCGGCCACGGGTCGCCTATTTCTTCAGTTTCTCGATGCTGTGTAACGGGCTGACCGATGTGCTGAGTGCCAAGGCCGCAAGTTACACCGGCCTCGTAACCTTCTGCATTTTCTTCGGAGTGTTTTATGGGATGGTCGGAGCCCTGCAGTTCGAGGTGCTCATGGCCATCGTGGGGTCTCAGAACTTCCCCAGTGCCATCGGACTGCTCCTGCTCATCGAGTCCCTCGCAGTCCTCATCGGGCCCCCATCGGCAGGTGAGTGTCTCCCAGGGCAAACAGTAAAAGGATCAGATACCCCACATCCCCCGGGACACCCCCCCAGACACACCCATATCCCCCCAGACACCCCCCAGACACACCCATATCCCCCGGACACCCCCCCAGACATCCCCACATCGTCCGGACACCCCCCAGACACCCCCATATCCCCCGGACACCCCCCCCCAGACATCCCCACATCGTCCGGACACCCCCCAGACACCCACATATCCCCCGGACACCCCCAGACATCCCCACATCATCCGGACACCCCCAGGACACCCCCACATCCCCCGACACCCCCATATCCCCCAGACATCCCCCCAGACACTCCCACATCCCCCGACACACCCCCAGACACCCCCCACATCCCCAGACACCCCCCCAGACACCCCACATCCCCCGACACCCCCCCAGACACCCCCACATCCCAGACACCCCCCCAGACACCCCACATCCCCCGACACACCCCCAGACACCCCCACATCCCCCGACACACCCCCAGACACCCCCACATCCCCAGACACCCCCCCAGACACCCCCGACATCCCCCGACACACCCCCAGACACCCCCCACATCCCCAGACACCCCCCCAGACCCCAGCACCCCCACATCCCCCGACACCCACAAATCCCCCGACACACACCCCCCCGGACACCCCCCCAGGACACCCCCACATCTCCCGGACACCCCCCCAGAAACCCCCACATCCCCCGGACACCCCCCCCAGACACCCCCCCAGAAACCCCCACATCCCCCGGACACCCCCACATCCCCGGACACCCCCCCAGACACCCCCCCCAGAAACCCCCACATCCCCCGGACACCCCCACATCCCCCGGACACCCCCCCAGACACCCCCCCAGAAACCCCCACATCCCCCGGACACCCCCCCCAGACACCCCCCAGAAACCCCCACATCCCTCCGACAACCCCACATCCCCAGACACTCCGCATCCCTCAGACACTCCTCACATCCCCTGACACTCCCCATCCCCCATCCCCACACCCCCCAGACAGCCCCACATCCCCAGACAACCCTCATCCCCCGACACACCCACATCCCCCAGACACCCCCGACACCCCCACATCCCCCAGACACCCCCCGACACCCCCACATCCCCCAGACACTCCCCATCCCCCCGACACCCCCCACATCCCCCAGACACCCCCCGACACCCCCACATCCCCCAGACACTCCCCATCCCCCGACACCCCCACATCCCCCAGACACCCCCCGACACCCCCACATCCCCCAGGACACTCCCCATCCCCCGACACCCCCCACATCCCCCAGACACCCCCAGACACCCCCACATCCCCCAGACACCCCCCGACACCCCCACATCCCCCAGACACTTCCACGTACCCCAGACACTTCCACGTACCCCAGACACCTCCACGTACCCAGACACCTCCACGTACCCCAGACACCTCCACGTACCCCAGACACCTCCACGTACCCCAGACACCTCCACGTACCCCAGACACCTCCACGTACCCCAGACACCTCCACGTAACCCCAGACACTCCCCATCCCCCACACTTCCACATACCCCAGACACTCCCCCATCCCAGACACCCCCTCCATCCCCTGACACCCCAACATTCCCCCCCCACCCTGAGACACCCATCCTGCAAATACAACCATCTGAACACCCCTTTATCCCAGGATATCCCCAAACCCATCCACCCGAAGTGTACCTCAACTACAGTCCCATCCCCAAACATCACTTCCACTCTGCCAGTGCCTCCCGACCACAAACCCTCCCAAAAATTCCTCCTCACCCTCAAAACTTACCCCTCTCTTACTCCTTCACCAAACACTCCCAACAACCGCCTCCCCCGCCCCACCACAAACACCACAGCACACAGACACCTCAAACGCATGGACAGGCATGCACACATTCACAGACATGCACAGGTGGACACATGCACAGAAACAGGCAGAGACAGACGCTCGCAGACAGACGGACACACGCAGACAGACAGACAGATGGACACACGCTCGCAGACAGACGGACACACGCTCACAGACAGACAGATGGACACACGCTCGCAGACAGACGGACCCTGGGGTTTGGGCTGTTTCCTGTATCTGCTGAGTCTGAGCTGGTTAAAGGGGAAGTTATTTGATAGTTTTTATAAACTCTACTCGTTATCACAATTACAAATCTCTCTCAATTGTGACTTTTCTTATTGCATTGTCATAGGAACAGGAGTAGGCCATTCAGCCCCTCGAGCCTTCTCCGCCATTTGATAAGATCATGGCTGATCTGTGATCTAACTCCATATACCTGCCTTTGGCCCATATCCCTTAATACCTTTGGTTGCCAAAAAGCTATCTATCTCAGATTTAAAATTAGCAATTGAGCTAGTATCAATTGCTGTTTGCGGAAGATAGTTCCAAACTTCTACAACCCTTTGTGTGTAGAAATGTTTTCTAATCTCACTCCTGAAAGGTCTGGCTCTAATTTTTAGACTGTGCCCCCTTCTCCTAAAATCCCCAACCAGCGGAAATAGTTTCTCTCTATCCACCCTATCTGTTCCCCTTAAAATCTTATAAACTTCAATCAGATCACCCCTTAACCTTCGAAACTCTAGAGAATACAACCCCAATTTGTGCAATCTCTCCTCATAACTTAACCCTTGAAGTCCGGGTATCATTCTAGTAAACCTACGCTGCACTCCCTCCAAGGCCAATATGTCCTTCCGAAGGTGCGGTGCCCAGAACTGCTCACAGTACTCCAGGTGCGGTCTAACCAGGGTTTTGTATAGCTGCAGCATAACTTCTGCCCCCTTGTACTCTAGTCCTCTAGATATAAAGGCCAACATTCCATTAGCCTTATTGATTATTTTCTGCACCTGTTCATGACACTTCAATGATCTACGTATCTGAACCCCTAAGTCCGTTTGGACATCCACTGTTCTTAACTTTTTACCATTTAGAAAGTACCCTGTTCTATCCTTTTTTGATCCAAAGTGGATGACCTCACATTTGTCTGCATTGAATTCCATTTGCCACAGTTTTGCCCATTCACCTAATCTATCAATATCGCTTTGTAATTTTATGTTTTCATCTACACTGCTTACAATGCCACCAATCTTTGTGTCATCGGCAAACTTAGATATGAGACTTTCTATGCCTTCATCTAAGTCGTTAATAAATATTGTGAATAATTGAGGCCCCAAGACAGATCCCTGCGGGACTCCACTAGTCACATCCTGCCAATGTGAGTACCTTCCCATTATCCCTACTCTCTGTCGCCTTTCGCTCAGCCAACTTCCTAACCAAGTCCGTACTTTTCCCTCGATTCCATGGGCTTCTATCTTAGCTAACAGTCTCTTATGTGGGACCTTATCAAATGCCTTCTGGAAGTCCATATAAATAACATCCATTGACATTCCCCTGTCCACTACTTTAGTCACCTCTTCAAAAAATTCAATCAGGTTTGTCAGGCACGACCTACCTTTCACAAATCCATGCTGGCTCTCTCTGATTAACTGAAAATTCTCGAGGTGTTCAGTCGCCCTATCCTTAATTATAGACTCCAGCATTTTCCCCACAACAGATGTTAGGCTAACTGGTCTATAATTCCCTGGTTTCCCCCTCTCTCCTTTCTTAAAAAGCGGAGTGACATGTGTAATTTTCCAATCTAGAGGGACAGTTCCTGAATCTAGAGAACTTTGAAAGATTCTAGTTAGGGCATCTGCAATGTGCTCACCTACTTCCTTTAAAACCCTGGGATGGAAACCATCTGGTCCTGGGGATTTGTCACTCTTTAGTGCTATTATTTTCTTCATTACTATTGCTTTACTTATGTTAATTTTATCGAGTCCCTGTCCCCGATTCAATATTAGTTTTCTTGGGATTTCCGGCATGTTATCCTCTTTTTCTACTGTAAATACTGACGCAAAGTAATTGTTCAACATGTCCGCCATTTCCCCATTGTCAATGACAATATCCCCACTTTCAGTTTTTAAGGGGCCAACACTGCCCCGACCACCCTCTTTTTCCTAATAAAAGTTCTTTGTATTGGTTTCGATATCCCTTGCAAGTTTCTTTTCATACTCTCTTTTTGTAGCTCTTACTATCTGTTTTGTGACCCTTTGTTGATCTTTGTATCTTTCCCATTCGCCAGGATCTGTGCCACTTTTTGCCTTTTTGTATGCCCTTTCCTTATGTCTTATACTATCCCTTACCTCTTTAGTTGTCCATGGCTGTTTTTTTTGGCAAGTAGAGTTCTTGCCCTTCAGGGGTATAAACCGATTCTGTATCACGTTAAATGTTTCTTTAAACATTACCCATTAACAGATTTGCCCAGTTTACTGTGGACAGTCTCTGTCTCATCCCATTGAAGTCGGCCTTACCCAAGTCTAGAATCTTAGCAGCTGATTCACTTTTTTCCCTTTCAAACACTACATTGAACTCGATCATGTTATGATCATTATTGGATAGATGTTCACACACAGTTAAGCTGTTAACTAAATCTGGTTCTTGTCCTGATGTAAAGTTTCTGATCTTGAAATTGACAGCTGGATATTGAGTGGTTTATATGTAGAGTTTGAACTGGGCGATGGGAGCTCTGACTGTCTGACTCTCCCTGCAGGCCGCCTGGTCGATATTTTCAAAAACTACGAGCTGATCTTCTACATGGCCGGCTCTGAGCTCATTCTCTCTGCAATCGTTCTGTCAGGAGCCTCCTACCTCTGCCTCAAACGTGAGCAGCCCAAGGACCAGAGAGAAGACATGGACGTGGAAGGGGAAGTAGCAGCAGTGGGAGACACGTGTGTGGTTCGAGATTACACAAGGGGCATGAGTGGGAGCCCCCAGGGCGAAGGGTCCCCAGACCAGAGGTCAGGCACAGCGGAGAGAGACCAAAGGGACAACAGCAGTGTGACAGGAGCAGAGGGAGAGGGCACAGCACAAACACAGAGTGAGGGCACAGCACAACCAGAGTGAGGGGCACAGCACAAACATAGAGAGTGGGCACAGCACAAACATAGAGAGTGGGCACAGCACAAACATAGAGAGTGGGCACAGCACAAACATAGAGAGTGGGCACAGCACAAACAAACATAGAGGGCACAGCACCAAGATAGAGGGCACAGCACCAAGATAGAGGGCACAGCACCAAGATAGAGTGAGAGGACAGCACAAACATAGAGAGAGGGCACAGCACAAACATAGAGAGAGGGCACAGCACAAACAAACATAGAGGGCACAGCACCAAGATAGAGGGCACAGCACCAAGATAGAGGGCACAGCACCAAGATAGAGGGCACAGCACCAAGATAGAGGGCACAGCACCAAGATAGAGGGCACAGCACCAAGATAGAGTGAGAGGACAGCACAAACATAGAGGGCACAGCACAAACATCGAGTGAGAGGGCACAGCACAAACACAGAGAGAGAGGGCACAGCACAAACAATGAGAGAGAGGGGACAGCACAAACATAGATAGAGGGCACAGCACCAAGATAGAGTGAGAGGACAGCACATACATAGAGAGAGGGCACAGCACAAACATCGAGTGAGAGGGGACAGCACAAACACAGAGAGAGAGGGGACAGCACAAACAATGAGAGAGAGAGGACAGCACAAACAATGAGAGAGAGAGGACAGCACAAACAATGAGAAGGCACAGCACAAACACAGAGAGAGGGCACAGCACAAACACAGAGAGAGGGCACAGCACAAACACAGAGAGAGGGCACAGCACAAACACAGAGAGAGGGCACAGCACAAACACAGAGAGAGGGCACAGCACAAACACAGAGAGAGGGCACAGCACAAACACAGAGAGAGGGCACAGCACAAACACAGAGAGAGGGCACAGCACAAACACAGAGAGAGGGCACAGCACAAACACAGAGAGAGGGCACAGCACAAACACAGAGAGAGGGCACAGCACAAACACAGAGAGAGGGCACAGCACAAACACAGAGAGAGGGCACAGCACAAACACAGAGAGGGCACAGCACAAACATAGAGTGGGCACAGCACAAACACAGAGTGGGCACAGCACAAACACAGAGTGGGCACAGCACAAACACAGAGTGGGCACAGCACAAACACAGAGTGGGCACAGCTCAAACACAGAGTGGGCACAGCTCAAACACAGAGTGGGCACAGCACAAACACTGAGAGGGCACAGCACAAACACAGAGAGGACAGCACAAACACAGAGAGGACAGCACAAACAGAACAACACTGAGAAACCTCCATCTAAATAGAAGCCAATACAACCTAACGTAGTCCTTCTGACTCACAGCCCCGATGATCCAGGAGGGATAAAGTCTGTCCTGGCTACAAACAGGAGGCAACCTCAGAGTGGAATTAATGGAGAAGCAAAGCTGATGTTGCCTATTAACACTTCCTGCCCCCACCCTCACACTTCCTGCCCCCACCCTCACACTTCCTGCCCCCACACTCCCTGCCCCCACACTCACACTCCCTGCCCCCACCCTCACACTTCCTGCCCCCACCCTCACACTTCCTGCCCCCACACACCCTGCCCCCACCCTCACACTTCCTGCCCCCACCCACACACCCTGCCCCCGCCCTCACACTTCCTGCCCCCACACTCACACTTCCTGCCCCCACACTCACACTTCCTGCCCCCACACTCACACTTCCTGCCCCCACACTCACACTTCCTGCCCCCACACTCACACTTCCTGCCCCCACACTCACACTTCCTGCCCCCACCCTCACACTTCCTGCACCCACACACCCTGCCCCCACACTCACACTTCCTGCCCCCACACTCACACTTCCTGCCCCCACACTCACACTTCCTGCCCCCACACTCACACTTCCTGCCCCCACACTCACACTTCCTGCCCCCACCCTCACACTTCCTGCCCCCACACTCACACTTCCTGCCCCCACACTCACACTTCCTGCCCCCACACTCACACTTCCTGCCCCCACCCACACACCCTGCCCCCGCCCTCACACTTCCTGCCCCCACACTCACACTTCCTGCCCCCACACTCACACTTCCTGCCCCCACACTCACACTTCCTGCCCCCACACTCACACTTCCTGCCCCCACACTCACACTTCCTGCCCCCACACTCACACTTCCTGCCCCCACCCTCACACTTCCTGCACCCACACACCCTGCCCCCACACTCACACTTCCTGCCCCCACACTCACACTTCCTGCCCCCACACTCACACTTCCTGCCCCCACCCTCACACTTCCTGCCCCCACACTCACACTTCCTGCCCCCACACTCACACTTCCTGCCCCCACACTCTCACTCACAGCCCCCACCCTCACACTTCCTGCACCCACACACCCTGCCCCCACACTCACACTTCCTGCCCCCACACTCACACTTCCTGCCCCCACACTCACACTTCCTGCCCCCACACTCACACTTCCTGCCCCCACACTCACACTTCCTGCCCCCACACTCACACTTCCTGCCCCCACACTCTCACTCACAGCCCCCACCCTCACACTCCCGTCTCCAACCTTTGACTCCACCAATGTTGCTCATTGTTTAATGTTCCCTTCCTCTCGCTCCTTTTTCATCTCTTCTTCCTTTCCCTCTCTCTTGTCCCCCTCCCTCCCTCCCTCTTCCCCTCTCCTCCTTTCCCCTCTTGAGCCCCTCCCTGTCTACTCCCCTTTTAATCTTGTTCTCTCCTTCCCTTTCACTCTCTCGTTTCCCTCTTTCCCCTTGCACTCGGGTCCTCCTTTCCACCTTTCACTCTCTTGTTCCTCCTCCCTCCCTCGACCACTTTCCCCTCTTTCTTGTCCCCTTTCTCTGCTCCCCCTCCCTCTCCCTTGACCACTTGCTCTCGTTCCTACCTCCTGGGTCCCCCACTCACTTTGTCTCGGGTCCATATAATTGGCCCTTCCTGTAACATTCTGGCTGTGAGTTAAAGAAAATATTGCTGGGACCATGTGTGAGTGGTGTTTTATGACAAAACAGCTGGAGAGAAAAAACTCAAATCTTGCCTAAGTAAGAACATGGAAGCTGTGAAATATCATCGATCGCACTGATTCAGTCTCTGTAAATCATACCAATCAAGTCATAGGCCCGAGTGATGACTACTGTTAGTGTGTAATTATTACAATTATTTAGTGACTGTTACTTTCATAATGTGACTAGTGAGTGAGTGAGTAAAAGTGTGTGTGAATGTGTTTACATGTGTGGGTCAGTGTGAGTGTGCGAGAGTGTGAGAGTGAGTGAGTGTGCACACACTAGACGGTGACCCCGATATTTAGTGTTCACTAACTCAGCTGCGACTTTGACAGTCCCGTCACTGACGGTTTACTACAAAGGGTTATTGTATTATGTTATTGTACTGTTATTGATTTCAATCTCAATAAAAACTAGACTAAGACGCACACAAACTCCCATTTCAAACATTTAAAAGCCACTTAAGATGGTAAAATGGTACCTCACCCTGACAGGCGACTTCTTAGACCTCATTACCGTCTGTTCCGTGTCCAAGACTAGAGTCTGCGACATGTGGGGTGGGTGGGGGGAGCAGGTTAATGGAATCTGTCCGACCCTCCCTGACAGACACCCCACTATACAGAAATCAATGGGTAACAAAGCCCTGGTTAGACCGCACCTGGAGTACTGTGAGCAGTTCTGGGCACCGCACCTTAGGAAGGACATATTGGCCTTGGAGGGAGTGCAGCGTAGGTTTACTAGAACGATACCTGAACTCGAAAGGTTAAATTACGAGGAGAGATCACACAAACTAGGGTTGTATTCCCTGGAATTTAGAAGATTAGGGGGTGAAATTTTCAAAATATTAAGGGGAACTGATAGAGAGAAACTATTTCCGCTGGTTGGGGAGTCTGGGACTAGAGGACACAGCCTAAAAATTAGAGCCAGGACTTTCAGGAGTGAAGTTAGGAAACATTTCTACACACAAAGGGATATGGGGCTAAGGCGGGTATATGGAGTTAGGTCACAGATCAACCATGATCTCAGTGAATGGCAGAACAGGCTCGAGGGGCTGAATGGCCTCCTCCTGTTCCTATGTTCCTAACAGTCACACCCCAGTATATAGAAGTCGGGAAAATGCTGGAATCCATTATTAAGGAAGTGGTAACAGGGGACTTAGAAAATCATAATATGATTAGGCAGAGTCAACATGGTTTTATGAAAGGGAAATCGTGTTTGACAAATTTATTAGAGTTTTTTGAGGATGTAACTAGCAGGGTCGATAAAGGGGAACCAGTGGATGTCGTACATTTGGATTTTCAAAATGCATTCAATAAGGTGCCACATAAAAGGTTGCTACACAAGGTAAGGGCTCATGGGATTGGGAGTAATACATTAGCATGGATTGAGGATTGGTTAACGGACAGAAAACAGAGAGTAGGGATAAACCGGACATTTTCAGGTTGTCAGGTTGTAACTAGTGGGGTGCCGCAGGGATCAGTGCTTGGGCCTCAGCTGTTTACAATCTATATTAATGACTTAGATGAAGGGACCGAGTGTAATGTATCCAAGTTTGCTGATGATACAAAGCTAGGTGGGAAAGTAAGCTGTGAGGAGGACACAGAGTCTGCAAAGGGATATAGACAGGTTAAGTGAGTGGGCAAGAAGGAGTATAATGTGGGGAAATGTGAGGTTATTCACTGGTAAGAGGAATAGAAAAACAGAATATTTTTTAAATGGTGAGAAACTATTAAATGTTAATTTCAGAGGGATTTGGATGTCCTTGTACAAGAAACACAAAAAGTTAACATGCAGGTACAGCAAGTAATTAAAAAGGCGAATGGTATGTTGGCCTTTATTGCAAGGGGGTTGGAGTACAAGAGTAAGGAAGTCTTACTACAATTGTACAGGGCTTTGGTGAGACCACAGCTGGAGTACTGTGTACAGTTTTGGTAAGGAAGGATATACTTGCCTTAGAGGCGGTGCAGTGAAGGTTCACTAGATTAATTCCTGGGATGAGAGGGTTGTCCTATGAGGAGAGATTGAGTAGAATGGGCCTTTCCTCTCTGGAGTTCAGAAGAATGAGAGGTGATCTCATAGAAACATATAAGATTCTGAGGGGGTTTGACAGGGTAGATGCTGAGAGGCTGTTTCCCTGGGCTGGAGAGTCTAGAACTAGGAGGCATAGTCTCAGGATAAGGGGTTTAGGACTGAGATGAGGAAAATTTCTTCACTCAGAGGGTTGTGAATCTTTGGAATTCTCTCCCCCAGAGGGCTGTGGATGGTCAGTCATTGAGTATTCAAGACTGAAATGGGTAGATTTTTGGACTCTAGGGGAATCAAGGGATACGGGGATTGGGCGGGTAAGTGGAGTTGAGGTTGAAGATAAGCCATGATCTGATTGGATGGTGGAGCAGGCTCGAGGGGCCGAATGGCCCACTCCTGCTCCTAGTTCTTATGTTCAATGGGTAACAGTCATACGCCAGTTCTTCCCCTGGGAATGTACATTGTGTGCATGATTTCTGCATTTGTTTAACGTGTTGCTACACTTTGCGAGAGGGGGAGTCATCCCCATGGTAACCAGCGTGTGATGGGGGAAGTCTGAATCGAGTTTCCATGCCCCTCGGTGGTAACATGGTCATGTGACACTGAGGGCACCGGTACTTTGCCCCACGTGTAGAAGGCAGTGACTCGAGGACAGCAAGCAGTGGAACTCCAGCTAACTTCAGTGAGAAGCCTGCTCCACACCCTCATCTAGAGCATCAGCATAATGGACGCACTGACGAGGAGACATTGAAATAACTACACACCCGTACAAAAGGGTATAACCATGAAGCATTAGTATTTATCACAAGGAACTGACGGAGATCAATGGTTGAGTCCATGGGAGCCATAAATAAAACACATCATCACTCCAACTATACACTGCACAGCTCTTCCCTGATTTAGAGTGAGGGGCTCACTGCCACCTCCAGAGAGGAAAAGAAATTCTATTCATCATCAAATAGTTTTTCTCCGTTTTCCTCATTTTCCTTCTCCTCCTCTTCCTCTGCGTCTGTGTAAATATCCTTTGGACTGTAGTTCAACATTGTTTTTGTCAAGTCGACCTCGATAGGAAACACATCAGCATCTTTTAAGATGGCGTAACACTCGTCATAATACTTGGACATGGCGGAGACAAAACGCTGCAGCTGGAACACGATGTCCTGCACTGAAAGTGGGAACAGACCACAATCAGACTCAACGCAGAGGAGTGGGGGGACGGGGGGAGACAGAGAGTGGTTCGAATGTGGAACACGCTATCACAAGGAGGAGTTGAGGCGACGAGCACAGATACATTTAAAGGGAAGTTCGATAAACACACGAGGGAGAAAGGAATAGAAGGGCAACCTGAGAGGGTGAGATGGAGTAGGGAGGGAGGAGGCTCGTGTGGAGCATAAACACCAGCATGGACCCGATGGGCCGAATGGCCTGATTCTGTGTTGTAAACTCGATGTAACTATAGGAACCAGCCCCGACACCACCCCCCCACCACCGGGGATCCGGCCCCTCCCTCCCCCTGGGGAACCGCCCTCTCCCCCCTGGGGATCTGGCCCCTCCCTCCCCCTGGGGAACCGCCCCCGCCCCCTCCCCCTCCCTCCCCCCTGGGGATCTGGCCCCTCCCTCCCCCTGGGGAACCGCCCCCTCCCCCTCCCCCTCCCTCCCCCTGGGGAACCGCCCCCTCCCCCTCCCCCTCCCCCTCCCTCCCCCCTGGGGATCTGGCCCCTCCCTCCCCCTGGGGAACCGCCCCCCTCCCTCCCCCCTGGGGATCTGGCCCCTCCCTCCCCCTGGGGAACCGCCCCCTCCCCCTCCCCCTCCCTCCCCCTGGGGAACCGCCCCCGCCCCCTCCCTCCCCCCTGGGGATCTGGCCCCTCCCTCCCCCTGGGGAACCGCCCCCTCCCCCTCCCCCTCCCTCCCCCTGGGGAACCGCCCCCGCCCCCTCCCTCCCCCCTGGGGATCTGGCCCCTCCCTCCCCCCGGGGAACCGCCCCCTCTCCCTCGGGGAACCACCCCCTCCCCCCTGGGGATCCGGCCCCTCCCCCTCCCCCTCCCCCCAGGGATCCGGCCCCTCCCCCCGGGGACCCGCCCTGCCCTGGGAAGTGTAAAGTTGCCTAAACAACTGGAAACTGACTGAGGCACAGCAGGTTAAAACTAACCATGTTTTTGGTCCAAAAGTTCAATTTTTTCCAGAACATCCTTCCTCATTTTGGCGAAGCGGGCCCTGGCCTCCTGGCGACAGCGGAGGATCAGTCGATACTCATAGTTTCCGGTGCCCACTCGGTACAGTGGCTCCTGCAGAGCCTGGGAAAGGGGGACAAGCAAAGGGGCAGGTTCAACACTCCAACTTATCAAATAATAGCCCTGATGTGGAGATGCCGGTGATGGACTGGGGTGGACAAACGTACGGAGTCGCACAACACCAGGTTATAGTCCAACAGCTTTATTTGGTCCAACAGCTGTTGGACTATAACCTGATGTTGTGAGACTCCTTACATTTGTCAAATAATAGAAAACAGCAACTCAAACCAAACCACCGCAGCACAACTCGAGTTAAAAATGGGCAGGGGGGGGATGGGGGATCCAGTGTCCCCGTGCGTCGGTGAGGCCCCTCCCCCCGTGCGTCGGTGAGGCCCCTCCCCTGTGACCCCATGCGTCGGTGAGGCCCCTCCCCGTGACCCCATGCGTTGGTGAGGCCCCTCCCCCGTGACCCCATGCGTCAGTGAGGCCCCTCCCCCGTGACCCCATGCGCCGGTGAGGCCCCTCCCCCGTGACCCCATGCGCCGGTGAGGCCCCTCCCCCGTGACCCCATGCGTCAGTGAGGCCCCTCCCCCGTGACCCCATGCGTCGGTGAGGCCCCTCCCCCGTGACCCCGTGCGTCGGTGAGGCCCCTCCCCCGTGACCCCATGCGTCGGTGAGGCCCCGCCCCCGTGAGTCGGTGAGGCCCCTCCCCTGTGTTCGGCCTCCCCCCACCCCCCCTGTTATCTCTAGCCCGGAGTGTACAGTATGTCCTGCTCTAGACCGGCTGCAGGTTTGTACTCTGTGCATTAATGATGTTGCCAGTAACCCGGCCCAATCAGATTCTGAACTCCGATGAGCTCCACAAACATCATGACCCTTCTCAACATCTCCCTATCAGCAGCTGCTCGCAGAAAGTCAGGCCAACCAGCACCAAATGGTCTCCAACGCCCCACCGATCACTCACTATGCAGCTGTATTCTTCATCATCCATTTCTTTCACCTTCAAACAATACGACTGCAAGAAATAAGAGAGTCACCGAGTCAGTGAGAAACTCCTTCCAACCATCCGCCACAAGCATCACATTCAATTCCAGACGGCCGAGGTGAGTCACAAATGAACAACTCGCATTTCACAACCTCAGGACGTCCCAAAGAGCTTCGCAGCCAATGAAGTACTTTTGACATGTATAGAATGATAGAAAATCTACGCCTCAGGAGGCCATTCAGCCCATCGTGTCCGCGCCGGCCAAAAATAAGCCACCCAGCCTAATCCCACTTTCCAGCACTTGGTCTGTAGCCCTGTAGGTCACGGCTCTTCAGGTACTGTAGCTGAGTTGAGGGTTTCTGCCTCTCCCACCCTCTCAGGCAGTGAGTTCCAGACCCCCACCACCCTCTGGGTGAAAAAAATTCTCCTCAGCTCCCCTCTAATCCTTCTACCAATTACTTTAAATGTATGCCCCCTGGTCACTGACCCCTCTGCTAGGGGAAATAGGTCCTTCCTATCCACTCTATCTAGTCCTGTCATAATTTTATACACCTCAATTAAATCTCCCCTCAGCCTCTTCTGTTCCAAAGAAAACAACCCCAGCCTATCCAATCTTTCCTCATAGCTAAAATTCACCAGTCCTGGCATCATCCTCGTAAATCTCCTCTGCACCCTCTCCAGTGCAATTACATCCTTCCTGTAATGTGGTGACCAGAACTGTACACAGCCAATTCGATTCACTCCATGATAGCAAGAAACGGCTGAGTGCACTGGATACAGCAAAGGCTATGGGCCCCGATAACATCCCGGCTGTAGTGCTGAAGAATTTTGCTCCAGAACTAGCTGCGCCTCTAGCCAAGCTGTTCCAGTACAGCTACAACACTGGCATCTACCCGACAATGTGGAAAATTGTCCACAAAAAGCAGGGCAAATCCAATCCGGCCAATTACTATCTTATCAGTCTACTCTCAATCATCAGCAAAGTGATGGAAGGTGTCGTCGACAGTGCTATCAAGCGGCACTTACTCACCAATAACCTGCTCACCGATGCTCAGTTTGGGTTCCGCCAGGACCACTCGGCTCCAGACCTCATTACAGCCTTGGTCCAAACATGGACAAAAGAGCTGAATTCCAGAGGTGAGGTGAGAGTGACTGCCCTTGACATCAAGGCAGCATTTGACCGAATGTGGCACCAAGGAGCCCTAGTAAAATTGAAGTCAATGGGAATCAGGGGGAAAACTCTCCAGTGGCTGGAGTCATACCTAGCACAAAGGAAGATGGTAGTGGTTGTTGGAGGCCAATCATCTCAGCCCCAGGGCATTGCTGCAGGAGTTTCTCAGGGCAGTGTCCTAGGCCCAACCATCTTCAGCTGCTTCATCAATGACCTTCCCTCCATCATAAGGTCAGAAATGGGGATGTTCGCTGATGATTGCACAGTGTTCAGTTCAATTCACAATCCCTCAGATAATGAAGCAGTCCGAGCCCGCATGCAGCAAGACCTGGACAATATCCAGGCTTAGGCTGATAAGTGGCAAGTAACATTCGTGCCAGACAATGATTATCTCCAACAAGAGAGAGTCTAACCACCTCCCCTTGACATTCAACGGCATTACCATCGCCGAATCCCCCACCATCAACATCCTGGGGGTCACCATTGACCAGAAACTTAACTGGACCAGCCACGTAAATAGTGTGGCTACAAGAGCAGGTCAGAGGCTGGGTATTCTGCGGCGAGTGACTCACCTCCTGACTCCCCAAAGCCTTTCCACCATCTGCAAGGCACAAGTCAGGAGTGTGATGGAATACTCTCCACTTGCCTGGATGAGCGCAGCTCCAACAACACTCAAGAAGCTCGACACCATCCAGGACAAAGCAGCCCGCTTGATTGGCACCCCATCCACCACCCTAAACATTCACTCCCTTCACCACCGGCGCACTGTGGCTGCAGTGTGTACCATCCACAGGATGCACTGCAGCAACTCGCCAAGGCTTCTTCGACAGCACCTCCCAAACCCGCGACCTCTACCACCTAGAAGGACAAGAGCAGCAGGCACATGGGAACAACACCACCTGCACGTTCCCCTCCAAGTCACACACCATCCCGACTTGGAAATATATCGCCGTTCCTTCATCGTTGATGGGTCGAAATCTTGGAACTCCCTTCCTAACAGCATTGTGGGAGAACCTTCACCACACGGACTGCAGCGGTTCAAGAAGGCGGCTCACCACCACCTTCTCGAGGGCAATTAGGGATGGGCAATAAATGCCGGCCTCGCCAGCAATGCCCACATCACATGAACGAATAAAAAAAAGTACTCAAGCTGTGGCCTAACTAGTGTTTTATACAGTTCCAGCATAACATCACTGCTCTTATTTTCTATGCCTCGGCTAATAAAGGAAAGTATCCCATATGCCTTCTTAACCACCTTATCTACCTGTCCTGCTACCTTCAGGGATCTGTGGACATGCACTCCAAGGTCTCTCTCTTCCTCTACACCTCTCAATATCCTCCCATTTATTGTGTATTCCCTTGCCTTGTTTGACCTCCCCAAATGCATTACCTCACACTTCACCGGATTGAATTCCATTTGCCACTTTTCTGCCCACCTGACCAGTCCATTGATATCTTCCTGCAGTCTACAGCTTTCCTCCTCACTATCAACCACACGGCCAATTTTTGTATCATCTGTAAACTTCTTAATCATGCCCCCTACATTTAAGTCCAAATCATTAATATAGATCACAAAAAGCAAGGGACCAAGTACTGAACCCTGCGGAACCCCACTGGAAACAGCCTTCCAGTTACAAAAACACCCGTCAACCATTACCCTTTGCTTCCTGCCACTGAGCCAATTTTGGATCCAATTTGCCACTCTCCCTTGGATCCCATGGGCTTGTACTTTTTTGACCAGTCTGCCAAGTGGGACCTTGTCAAAACCCTTGCTAAAATCCATGTAGACTACATCAAATGCACTACCTTCATCGACCCTCCTTGTTACCTCCTCAAAAAATTCAATTAAGTTAGTCAGACACGACCTTCCCTGAACAAATCCGTCCTGACTGTCCTTGTTTATCCCGTGCCTTTCTAAATGACAGTTTATCCTCTCCCGAAATTGATTCCAATAATTTGCCCACCACTGAGGTTAGACTGACTGGCCTGTAATTACTCGGTCTATCCTTCGCTCCCTTTTCAAACAAGGGTACAATGTTAGCAGTCCTCCAATCCTCCGGCACTAAGCCTGTATCCAGGCAGGATTGGAAAATGATGGTCAGAGCCTCTGCTATTTCCTCCCTTGCGTCTTTTAACAGCCTGGGATACATTTCATCCGGGCCTGGTGATTTATCTACTTTCAAAGATGCTAATCCCCTTAATACTTCCTCTCTCACTGTGTTTATCCCATCCAATATTTCACACTCCTCCTTCTTAACTACAATCTCTGCATCGTCCCCCCTCTTTTGTGAAGACAGACGCAAAGTATTCATTAAGAACCAAACCCACATCTTCCACCTCCACACACAGGTTACCTTTTTGGTCTCTAACAGGCCCTACTCTTTCCTTAGTTATCCTCTTGATCTTAATGTATTTGTAAAACATTTTTGGGTTTTCCTTGATTTTACTTGCTAATATTTTTTCATGCCCTCTCTTTGCTTTCCTAATTTCCTTTTTAATCACTGTTGTAATGTAGGAAACACGGCAGCCAATTTGCGAGCAGCAAGGTCCCACAAACAGCAATGTGATAATGACCAGAAAATCTGTTTTAGTGATATTGGTTGAGGGATAAATACTGACCCCAGGGCACCGGGGAGAACTCCCGTGCTGTTCTTTGAATAGTGGCCAGGGGATCTTTTACATCCACCTGAGAGGATAGAAGGGAGTCTCGGTTTAACGTCTCATCCAAAAGACAGTGCAGCACTTCCTCCAGTACCGACCCTTCGATAGTGCAGCGCTCCCTCAGTACTGCCCCTCCGACAGTGCAGCACTCCCTCAGTACCGACCCTCCGACAGTGCAGCGCTCCCTCAGTACTGACCCTCCGACAGTGCGGCGCTCCCTCAGTACTGACCCTCTGACAGTGCAGCGCTCCCTCAGTACTGACCCTCCGACAGTGCAGCGCTCCCTCAGTACTGACCCTCCGACAGTGCAGCGCTCCCTCAGTACTGACCCTCCCTAAGTACTGCCCCTCCGACAGTGCAGCGCTCCCTCAGTACTGACCCTCCGACAGTGCAGCGCTCCCTCAGTACTGACCCTCCGACAGTGCAGCGCTCCCTCGGTGCTGCCCCTCCGACAGTGCAGCGCTCCCTCGGTACTGCCCCTCCGACAGTGCAGCGCTCCCTCAGTACTGCCCCTCCGACAGTGCAGCGCTCCCTCAGTACTGACCCTCCGACAGTGCAGCACTCCCTCAGTACTGACCCTCCGACAGTGCAGTCCTGGTGTACTGAGGTTGATTGACAGCTGTGTCTGTGGCAAGTCGTGGGTTGGGCTTGTGAGAGGCACAGGACCGATGATCTTTGCTGTCCCTTTGACAGACAGTTCTGTGGCCAGGAGCTTCGAACTCTCTTACGCTGGCAGAGAATGAAGTGAATCAGGGCTCGGCTGCAGTGCTTTTGTTCCAACGCAAGAAGTGAAAGAGATTGAGGAGAAGAGTAAAGATTGCAGTTACTGTGATGGTGCTGTTTGTAGTGAGTGCTGTTAATTTACGGGTCCGATGTTAAATACATTGGTTTCTATTGTAACTGAGTTTGATAGTGTGCATTCACGGCCTACTGAAGGTCACATGGCAACAGGTGATAAATTCCAATAGACCAGAGTACAATGTTCGAGCCCTGGTCAGAGGGGATGTAAAGGCCCTGGACAGGAGTGAGGAGTGACCCTGGACCCAAGGAGAATTTGTAGCATAAATACCAAAAGACATACTGCCAATAAACCGGCTATAACTGTTCGGGGTAAAGGGCGGTGAAAAGGAAGCAAATCCTGAACAGTAAGATTCTGAACAGAGTCTGAGAGGTGCAGATATATAAATATTTTGAAGTTGGGAGTTCAGGTAGAAAAAGTCATGAAGTAAATGGGATTCTGGGTTTTATACAGAGGGCCACTGAATGTTCAATTGTATGAGATAGTGGTTAGACTGCAGTCTGGGGCATAGGCTGCAGGTCCGGGGCTCAGGCTGCAGGTCCGGGGCTCAGGCTGCAGGTCCGGGGCTCAGGCTGCAGGTCCGGGGCTCAGGCTGCAGGTCCGGGGCTCAGGCTGCAGGTCCGGGGCTCAGGCTGCAGGTCCCGGGCTCAGGCTGCAGGTCCCGGGCTCAGGCTGCAGGTCTGGGCTCCCTGTTATCTGCCCTTCAGCCCATTCAGCCCCAACTCTTTGCTTCCTGTCCCCTGTCCATCTATCTATCCAACCAACTACATTCTCTTCAATAACCAATGCCTTCATTTACACAACAAGCTTCCTATGTAAGAAAGGTCTTCTGAACATCCAATACAGTTCCTTTATCTGTACATCGTCATCCAATCAAAAACGGAATTAAACTAGCCAACCACTAGCTGCCCCTCAGACCGTGCAGACTCTCCCTGTGTCCGAGGGTTAACTAATTCCTCCCTTGCCGAGATTCACGTCTCCTTTAGAGGAAAATGATTGTTGACCCTTTCACCATTTCTACATAGGCCTGAGCTCAGAGCTCTGCAGGACAAGCCTCAGTGGCCTGAGCCCGGAGCTCTGCAGGACAAGCCTCAGTGGCCTGAGCCCGGAGCTCTGGAGGACAAGCCTCAGTGGCCTGAGCCCGGAGCTCTGGAGGACAAGCCTCAGTGGCCTGAGCCCGGAGCTCTGGAGGACAACAAGCCTCGGTGGCCTGAGCTCGGAGCTCTGCAGGACAACAAGCCTCGGTGGCCTGAGCTCGGAGCTCTGGAGGACAACAAGCCTCGGTGGCCTGAGCTCGGAGCTCTGGAGAACAAGCCTCGGTGGCCTGAGCTCGGAGCTCTGGAGGATAACAAGCCTCGGTGGCCTGAGCTCGGAGCTCTGGAGAACAAGCCTCGGTGGCCTGAGCTCGGAGCTCTGGAGGAGAACAAGCCTCGGTGGCCTGAGCTCGGAGCTCTGGAGAACAAGCCTCGGTGGCCTGAGCTCGGAGCTCTGGAGAACAAGCCTCGGTGGCCTGAGCTCGGAGCTCTGGAGGACAACAAGCCTCAGTGGCCTGAGCTCGGAGCTCTGGAGGACAACAAGCCTCGGTGGCCTGAGCTCGGAGCTCTGGAGGACAACAAGCCTCGGTGGCCTGAGCTCGGAGCTCTGGAGGACAACAAGCCTCGGTGGCCTGAGCTCGGAGCTCTGGAGGACAAGCCTCGGTGGCCTGAGCTCGGAGCTCTGGAGGACAAGCCTCGGTGGCCTGAGCTCGGAGCTCTGGAGGACAAGCCTCGGTGGCCTGAGCTCGGAGCTCTGGAGGACAAGCCTCGGTGGCCTGAGCTCGGAGCTCTGGAGGACAAGCCTCGGTGGCCTGAGCTCGGAGCTCTGGAGGACAAGCCTCGGTGGCCTGAGCTCGGAGCTCTGGAGGACAAGCCTCGGTGGCCTGAGCTCGGAGCTCTGGAGGACAAGCCTCGGTGGCCTGAGCTCGGAGCTCTGGAGGACAAGCCTCGGTGGCCTGAGCTCGGAGCTCTGGAGGACAAGCCTCGGTGGCCTGAGCTCGGAGCTCTGGAGGACAAGCCTCGGTGGCCTGAGCTCGGAGCTCTGGAGGACAAGCCTCAGTGTCTGAGTTCGTTGATCCTCCAAACATCTTCCGAGGCCACGTCCAACATTTCAAGCCTCGACATTGGGCCCTCTTCGAGGGTCTGTAACGAGACTGGGAGTGATTTGGGCCCGAGTCAGGGATTTAAACTGGTGCAAAGGACTGATAGCAAAATGGGCAGGTCTTGTATCCAATCTGAAGCATCAACCAAAGCAGAAGGATTGGTCAGCAAAGGGCCAACTGAGAACTGGGCTTAAACACAAATATATTTCAAAACTGGCTGTGCAGAACTGGCTAAAATATCACAAAATATGATCCTAAAAACTCATTTTTGTAAAAAGTATAAAACAGGTAAAATACAGAGTATGTGCAGAGCTGAGATAGTAGAACGAGGTATTGTATGGGGCTGGTCACTGTTCAACAGGATAGTGTCTGGGTGGAGTCAGGGTCAGCTGGGGGTCCAGGATCGGGGTCAGCTGGGGGTCCAGGATCGGGGTCCAGGATCGGGGTCAGCTGGGGGTCCAGGATCGGGGTCAGCTGGGGGTCCAGGATCGGGGTCAGCTGGGGGTCCAGGATCGGGGTCAGCTGGGGGTCCAGGATCGGGGTCAGCTGGGGGTCCAGGATCGGGGTCAGCTGGGGGTCCAGGATCGGGGTCAGCTGGGGGTCCAGGATCGGGGTCAGCTGGGGGTCCAGGATCGGGGTCAGCTGGGGGTCCAGGATCGGGGTCAGCTGGGGGTCCAGGATCGGGGTCAGCTGGGGGTCCAGGATCGGGGTCAGCTGGGGGTCCAGGATCGGGGTCAGCTGGGGGTCCAGGATCGGGGTCAGCTGGGGGTCCAGGATCGGGGTCAGCTGGGGGTCCAGGATCGGGGTCAGCTGGGGGTCCAGGATCGGGGTCAGCTGGGGGTCCAGGATCGGGGTCAGCTGGGGGTCCAGGATCGGGGTCAGCTGGGGGTCCAGGATCGGGGTCAGCTGGGGGTCCAGGATCGGGGTCAGCTGGGGGTCCAGGATCGGGGTGCACTATGCAAAGAGATCACAGAGAACGTACCAAATATTCAAACTTGACATCGAGGTATTTTTTGATGGTGAGCTTTGTATCGGGAATGGCCTTGTTAAGATACGTGTTCAGATCACTCAACATCTGCAAATCAAGAAATCAGCCGTTACTCAGTGAAATTAGACAGAATGAGACAGGACGGTGACGCTGAATATCAAAAGGAATCTGCAGTTAATATCCATCATTCCTCAGGCTCTGAACAATCCCAGGCTTTTCACTTCTAGTTTCGAATGAATGAAGGGGTGGGTCACGCAGGGCGGGTCTGACGTATCTCCAGTGACACAGAAAAGCGCCAGGGCGGTAACCAGTGCGGGTACGGCACTGCGCCAGGGCGGTAACCAGTGCAGGTACGGCGCTGCGCCAGGGCAGTAACCAGTGCAGGTACGGCACTGCGCCAGGGCAGTAACCAGTGCGGGTACGGCACTGCGCCAGGGCAGTAACCAGTGCGGGTACGGCACTGCGCCAGGGCAGTAACCAGTGCGGGTACGGCACTGCGCCAGGGCAGTAACCAGTGCGGGTACGGCACTGCGCCAGGGCAGTAACCAGTGCGGGTACGGCACTGCGCCAGGGCGGTAACCAGTGCGGGTACGGCGCTGCGCCAGGACAGTAACCAGTGCGGGTACGGCGCTGCGCCAGGACAGTAACCAGTGCGGGTACGGCGCTGCGCCAGGACAGTAACCAGTGCGGGTACGGCACTGCGCCAGGGCGGTAACCAGTGCGGGTACGGCACTGCGCCAGGGCGGTAACCAGTGCGGGTACGGCGCTGCGCCAGGGCGGTAACCAGTGCGGGTACGGCACTGCGCCAGGGCGGTAACCAGTGCGGGTACGGCGCTGCGCCAGGACAGTAACCAGTGCGGGTACGGCACTGCGCCAGGGCGGTAACCAGTGCGGGTACGGCGCTGCGCCAGGACAGTAACCACATACATCACACCAGCTGCAGTCCCTTATTGATCCAATTGGTTACTTAGTCAAAAAACTCTATGAAAATTGACGAACACTACTTGCCTTTTACATGTAAGGAATCTTACAACACCAGGTTATAGTCCAACAGTTTTATTTGAAAATCACAAGCTTTCGGAGATTATCTCCTTCGTCAGGTGAGGTCAGCACTTCACCTGACGAAGGAGCAAAGCTCCGAAAGCTTGTGATTTTCAAATAAAACTGTTGGACTATAACCTGTTGTTGTAAGATTCCTTACATTTGTCCACCCCAGTCCATCACCGGCATCTCCACATCATGGCTTTTACTTCATTAACCCACTATGGATTCTAAGGGTATGATTTTAGCTGGGAGCCGGGAACCCAGTGGGTGCGTGGATACTCGCACGGGGAAACCAGAATCCAGGTGAGCGCGTCACAATCTGCAATCGCAACTCAACTGAAGGTGAGTATGTGTGTTTCTGGGATTCCCTCACAGATTGACAGGCTGGCCGCCTGTCAGAAGGGAAAGGAGCAGCGAATCGGAGAGGGGGAGAGAGATCCTGGGCAGTGGGAAAAAAAAACTGGTGGGGACGGGGTTGACATCGAACGGGCCTTGGAGAAGATCGGTGGGGGGGCGGGGTGTCCACCATGAATGGGGGGGGAGGGTCAGCCGATCGCAGGGTCCTGTCGGCCAGGATGGGCCTGGATGAAGCACTCTTGCTCCTCTGGGCCCACAAGCAGTGCAATAAAGGCCCTCACTCACCTCATGGATCCGGCCCTTCCCGCCTGCTTTCACCTGACGTAATTCGGAAGTGATGGGGAGCCCGAACAGGTAAGGTTAAATTAATTTGACATTTCTAATACACAAAAAATTAAGTTCCTCAGCTATCGCAGTGAGGTACATTGCCCCTTTAAATATCGGCCCGCCGGCTTTAAGCAGGGGTGGGATTTCCGGGTGTCTGTTACGCACATCCTAACGTGCCGGAGTTAAACCCGGAAGTGGGCGAGTTGGAGCAGGGATGAGGACCCACTCCAAAAACAAACTATTTTTACTGCCCAAACGCCCCCAACCCACCCGTTCAATTACCCCCCAAGAGTTTGCTCACTAACTGCTCGAAACCTGCCTAATCCTTCTCTCCCTCCTCGAATTATAGCAAGGAAAACTCTCAAACAACTTATTAACAGCTGCCTCGTGCCCGAGGGTGAGAGAGGAAAGCAGGGACTCACTGGTTTCACTGTTTTCAGAAGTCGGATGCCAAATTTCTCGATACTCCGATGAGCTTCTGCGAATTTGACGAAAGCCTCACTGGCTGCAGGCTGAGGCTCCCTCACTCCGATAACGGAAAACACGTCACCAAACACTGAAACAAATCAAACACACTGCTCACAATCCCAGCCTCACAGACAGCAGCAGCCCAGAGCTTCCACTACTGGCTATACCCACGCAGCACTGCTGGAGAACAGCTGGACTGACCCCTGTCCCTGGTATAAGGGTGAGGGGAGATAGAATCCAGGTGTTTAAAATGTAACAAGGATTCGGTAGGGTAGATGCAGAGAAACTATTTCCCTTAAAATTAGAGCCGGGCCATTCAAGAGTGAAATCAGGAAGCATTTCTTCACACAGAGGGGAGTGGAAATCTGGAACTCTCTCCCCCAAAAGCTGTGCGTCAATTGGAGCTTTCAAGACTGAGATCGATTGATTTTTGTTGGGTATCGAGGGGTCTGGAGCAAAGGCGGGAAAATGGAGTTAAGATACAGGTCAGCAGTGATCTCAGTGAACGGCGGAACAGGCTTGAGGGGCTGAATGGCCTCCTCCTGTTCCTGTGTTCCTTGTCCCTCCTGCACACACACAGATTCGGGGGAATTAAAAGAGTGTTTGTTAACAGTGAGTGGAAAATATTGGGCTTTTCTGGTTCTATCATTGCTCCCTTCAGTCTCCTGTAAATATGAGGAATGGAGGAATTTACCTCGGTGTGTCTGTGACAGTTCGAAGAATGCTCTCAGCAGCCTCTTTGTGTGTTCCATCAGTCCTGCCACACATTGGGAAATAGCAAATATTTAGCATTTCAAACAGATTTAAAAATGCTCTTTCCTCCGTTGAAGATTTCCAGCCCTTTGCCACTCTGCAGCTCCCCTGGTCATGCCCTTCTTTGGCCTGTGACCATATGGGCACATGAGGGTGGACAGGGCCCTTGTTGCTGCTGGGACTGACCCTGGTGCCAGCCACTGCCACCCATAAGCACTGCCATTGATTCCCTGAGATCAGGAGAATATGGGCATCAGTCGCGCCCCTCGGGTCGAGAGTCAGAGACGGTTCAATGTTGGGGCATTTCATCTACAACCTTCGATCCAGCTGGAATCTTGACAGGAAAGAAAGGTCAGAGGTCAGAGGACTTTCTGTTCACAGTGAACAGGATTCAGAACCTGGTGTCCAACAGAGACCCCCCTATTCCCGCGAGGTGGGTCGCTCACCTTCCTAACCACGCACTCCTCCCTCGAAGACATTGCAAGTAACCCTCCCCCAAACAGCGGGGATCCCTCCCACTCTCGGCAGCTCCCCCCCCCAGGGAGGTGAACAGGAGGTCCAGTGAGGATGGGGCAGCCAACAGGAACAGTGAGGGAGAGTGGGGCAGTTGGGGGCAGGGACCGTGGGCAGGGGGGAGTGGGCCACAGACAGACGCCGGGGGGGTGCGGGCCACAGACAGACGCTCACTGGGACGCTCCCCCCCCAGCCCCCGATCCTCTTCCCGTTCTCCCTTACCTTTGTACAGCTCTGCCGTTCTCTCCAGTTCCTCCAGTTTCTTCACCAGTCCATCTGGAAGAAAGACCATTTGTTGAATAAGCCCCCGGTCTCACTCCCCACATTAATCCAGAATAAACCCCCAGTCTCACTCCCCACATTAATCCAGAATAAACCCCCGGTCTCACTCCCCACATTAATCCAGAATAAGCCCCCGGTCTCACTCCCCACATTAATCCAGAATAAGCCCCCGGTCTCACTCACCGTTACACAGGATGGCTCGGCTCAGGCCCAGGGCGTCAGCTGTCCCAGAACTCATGTTTTCCACCAGACGATGCTTGACTTTCTTTAGAACTGCAAAATATGTTACGATCAGTCAACGTTAACCTGTAATCTGTAACCATCACCCTTCAGCTCACTGACCTGCATTGGCTCCCAGTCCGGCAATGGCTGGGTTTAAAATTCTCATTCTTGTTTTCAAATCCCTCCATGGCCTCGCCCCTCCCTATCTCTGTAACCTCCTCCAGGTCTACAACCCTCCGAGATCTCTGCGCTCCTCCAATTCTGGCCTTTTGCGCATCCCCGATTTTCATCGCTCCACCATTGGCGGCCGTGCCTTCAGCTGCCTGGGCCCTAAGCTCTGGAATTCCCTCCCTAAACCTCTCCACCTCTCTCTCCTCCTTTAAGATGTTCGTTAAAACCTCCCTCTTTGATCAAGCGTTTGGTCACCTGTCTCAGTACCTGTCCTGTTTTACTACGTTAAAGGCACTATACAAATGCAAGTTGTTGTTAAAACACTCACTTGCCTCCTTGGGTTTCACTGAAGTAAAATTGAATAGTGAAGCTGAGTCCGTGTGTCTATCTGGGGACACTGCCTGCTTTCTGGGATCTGTCTCACAGACGGTACGCGTGCCCTGTTTGAAAGTTTACAATGGCCCACATCTTGCTGGATTGGGTATTCTCGCAACGTTCCCCGTGTGTTGGATTTTTCTCCTTGCCCTTCAGCTCGGAAATGTTTTGCGCCACAAGTTGCTGGAAGTGCGAGCTGATAACGGCACGGTGAAGGTAACGGGGCATCTGGGGCCCTGGTGATCGACCAGGACCAACAGCCCATCTCCTTAACCAAAGAGAATTAAGATTGAGAAAGAGAGGAAGGGCGCAGAAGGAAATGGGGTGAATTCGAGTCAAATCAGGTACAGAAAGAGAAATAAAGAGAGGGAAAGAAAGACTGGATTAGGAGAGAGAGAAAAAAGGACAGAAAGGAAAAGTAAAAAAAAACTTTAAATTTTAAACGTCTCTAACAACAATTTATCAACTGCAGGAACGAGACTCCACGGTTTCTGGGCTGGAGAGGTTGAGTGGGATTACAGGGACATAAATCCAGTCTGTAAAAGGGTATTTACATCGTCAAGTACCAGCCCTGACTTTCTGCGGTGAGTTTAATTTGTTTTAACAGCAGCAAATGCAGCATTCTCTTGCAAC
Organism: Heptranchias perlo; assembly: GCF_035084215.1. Classification (NCBI taxonomy): domain Eukaryota; kingdom Metazoa; phylum Chordata; class Chondrichthyes; order Hexanchiformes; family Hexanchidae; genus Heptranchias; species Heptranchias perlo. The sequence continues at coordinate 18,303,992 of NC_090364.1, read as the reverse complement.
TCACGGGGAGGTTGAGGGCGAGATTCCGTTATCGGGAAGCTAACGGCCGAGCGGCGGAAATCGTCCAGCAACTTGTGGCGATTGTAATGTTTTACTACATTAAAGGCGCTATATAAATGCACATTGTTGTTGTTGATTCACAACTCACGGACTATCTCTTCCTCGCTACAAGTTACCGGGTTATTTACACACCAATAACAGCGGGAGCATTAAACTCACCATTATTTTGCCAGTACTTTCTGGCCCAAGTTTTCCTGTGTTTTGGAAGTTGTAACCCTCACTTCCGTCACTGGGCTGGGTTAGTCAGAGTGGAGCAGCCCCAAAAGCTGGAGTTAATCAGTGGCTCCCACCCGTCACTCTGCCTCCTCAGCCTGCGGCCTCACTCGTGATACAACACAGCATAAGATTGAAGGCAAAACACTTCCCAACTGACCCCAGTCAGCCACAACCAACGGGTGGGGCTGAGGAGACTGAGGCCGCAGGATTAACGGCAAAGAGATGAAAAGAAGTGAGATCATTAACACACAATTTCTAAGACAGAGCTTACCGATATCCAAAGACTTGCCCTGTTTAGGATCGGCCTGGAGTTTATTGTAGTGAATTGTAACTTCTCCCTTCCAGAATATTAAAAGAACAGTTAATACATAAAAAAACAGCTATTTACAATCCATATCACCGCACCGAACCCCCAGTTAGAGAACTCACTCCATCAGGAGAGCAAAAGAACACAGGAGGCAGTCAGGGATCAAACAATGCTGTTTGATCCTACAACCTCTAGTCCCCTAACTCCCCCATCAAACCCCTCCCTCTAGTCCCCTAACTCCCCCATCAAACCCCTCCCTCTAGTCCCCTAACTCCCCCATCGAACCCCTCCCTCTAGTCCCCTAACTCCCCCATCGAACCCCTCCCTCTAGTCCCCTAACTCTCCCAATGAACCCCTCCCTCTAGTCCCCTAACTCCCCCATCAAACCCCTCCCTCTAGTCCCCTAACTCTCCCAATGAACCCCTCCCTCTAGTCCCCTAACTCTCCCAATGAACCCCTCCCTCTAGTCCCCTAACTCCCCCATTGAACCCCTCCCTCTAGTCCCCTAACTCTCCCATTGAACCCCTCCCTCTAGTCCCCTAACTCTCCCAATGAACCCCTCCCTCTAGTCCCCTAACTCTCCCAATGAACCCCTCCCTCTAGTCCCCTAACTCCCCCATTGAACCCCTCCCTCTAGTCCCCTAACTCCCCCATTGAACCCCTCCCTCTAGTCCCCTAACTCTCCCATTGAACCCCTCCCTCTAGTCCCCTAACTCCCCCATCGAACCCCTCCCTCTAGTCCCCTAACTCTCCCAATGAACCCCTCCCTCTAGTCCCCTAACTCCCCCATCAAACCCCTCCCTCTAGTCCCCTAACTCTCCCAATGAACCCCTCCCTCTAGTCCCCTAACTCCCCCATTGAACCCCTCCCTCTAGTCCGCTAATCAGCTCTTCAGGTAAAGCTCTTCCTGGTAGGTAGGGAGCAGTGGGAGGTCCCAGGGATCAGTGTGGGGAGAATTGTTATTTGTTTGTGAATAGTCTAGACTTTGACATAAAAAGAGAATGGGTGGGTCTCAAAGTTTGCTGATGAACAGCCCCTCCCCCAACCCCCTCCCCCCACCCCTACAACCCCTCCCACACCCCCACACGCAACCCCCTCCCCCTACCCCCTCACCCCACCCCAAAAACCCCTCGCGCCCTCCCCCACCTCCCCCCTACACCCCCTCCCCCCACCCCCTCACACACAACACCCTCCCCCCACCCCGACACCGCCTCACACGCAAACCCCTTCCCCCACACTCCCATCCCCCACATCCCCTCCCCCTCATCCCCTCCAACCCCTCGTCCCACCTCCTCCCCACCACGCCCATCCCCCCTCCCCATACCTTCACAGCTTGAATCATCTTGGCCACCTCCACTTTAGTTTTTCCCTTCACCGATTTCCCGGTAACTCCAACGATTTCATCGCCTGCGGCCAGGGTACCGTCCAGAGCAGCCGGGGTGTTATCGAAAACCTCGGGTTAAAACATGGAACATCAGTCACAGGACGTCTCGGGGTCAAACCAGCGAAGCGGAGCGGGAGACGGAGCGGGAGCCGGAGACGGAGACGGAGCGGGAGCCGGAGACGGAGACGGAGACGGAGACGGAGCGGGAGACGGAGACGGAGCGGGAGACGGAGACGGAGACGGAGCGGGAGCGGGAGCGGGAGACGGAGACGGAGACGGAGACGGAGACGGAGCGGGAGCGGGAGCGGGAGCGGGAGCGGGAGCGGGAGACGGAGACGGAGACGGAGACGGAGACGGAGCGGGAGCGGGAGCGGGAGCGGGAGCGGGAGCGGGAGACGGAGACGGAGACGGAGACGGAGACGGAGCGGGAGACGGAGACGGAGCGGGAGCGGGAGACGGAGACGGAGCGGGAGACGGAGACGGAGACGGAGCGGGAGCGGGAGACGGAGCGGGAGACGGAGACGGAGACGGAGACGGAGCGGGAGACGGAGCGGGAGACGGAGCGGGAGACGGAGCGGGAGACGGAGACGGAGCGGGAGACGGAGACGGAGACGGAGACGGAGACGGAGACGGAGCGGGAGACGGAGCGGGAGACGGAGCGGGAGCGGGAGACGGAGACGGAGCGGGAGACGGAGACGGAGCGGGAGACGGAGACGGAGACGGAGACGGAGCGGGAGACGGAGACGGAGCGGGAGACGGAGACGGAGCGGGAGACGGAGACGGAGACGGAGCGGGAGACGGAGCGGGAGACGGAGCGGGAGACGGAGACGGAGCGGGAGACGGAGACGGAGACGGAGACGGAGACGGAGCGGGAGACGGAGCGGGAGACGGAGCGGGAGCGGGAGACGGAGACGGAGCGGGAGACGGAGACGGAGCGGGAGACGGAGACGGAGACGGAGACGGAGCGGGAGACGGAGACGGAGCGGGAGACGGAGACGGAGCGGGAGACGGAGACGGAGCGGGAGACGGAGACGGAGACGGAGCGGGAGACGGAGCGGGAGACGGAGCGGGAGACGGAGACGGAGCGGGAGACGGAGACGGAGACCAAGCGGGAGACGGAGACGGAGACCGAGCGGGAGACGGAGACGGAGACGGAGCGGGAGACGGAGACGGAGCGGGAGACGGAGACGGAGACGGAGACGGAGCGGGAGACGGAGACGGAGCGGGAGACGGAGACGGAGCGGGAGACGGAGACGGAGCGGGAGCGGGAGACGGAGACGGAGACGGAGACGGAGCGGGAGACGGAGACGGAGACGGAGACGGAGCGGGAGACGGAGACGGAGCGGGAGACGGAGACGGAGCGGGAGCGGGAGACGGAGACGGAGACGGAGCGGGAGACGGAGACGGAGACGGAGCGGGAGACGGAGACGGAGCGGGAGCGGGAGACGGAGACGGAGACGGAGACGGAGACGGAGCGGGAGACGGAGCGGGAGACGGAGACGGAGACGGAGACGGAGACGGAGCGGGAGACGGAGACGGAACGGGAGATGTAACGGGAGACGGAACGGGAGACGGAGACGGAGCGGGAGACGGAGACGGAGCGGGAGACGGAGCGGGAGATGGAGACGGAGACGGAGACGGAGACGGAGACCGAGCGGGAGACGGAGACGGAGACCGAGCGGGAGACGGAGACGGAGACCGAGCGGGAGACGGAGACGGAGACCGAGCGGGAGACGGAGACGGAGACGGAGACCGAGCGGGAGATGGAGACCGAGACCGAGCGGGAGACCGAGCGGGAGACGGAGACGGAGACGGAGACCGAGCGGGAGACGGAGACGGAGCGGGAGACGGAGCGGGAGACGGAGCAGGATTCGGAGACCGAGCGGGAGACGGAGACCGAGCGGGAGACGGAGCCGGAGCGGGAGACGGAGCGGGAGGCGGAGACGGAGCGGGAGGCGGAGACGGAGCGGGAGACGGAGCGGGAGACGGAGCGGGAGACGGAGCGGGAGACGGAGACGGAGCGGGAGACGGAGACGGAGCGGGAGCGGGAACCGAAGGCGGAGCGGGAGAGGGAGAGGGAGCGGGAACCGGAGACGGAGCGGGAGACGGAGCGGGAGGCGGAGACGGAGCGGGAGGCGGAGCGGGAGGCGGAGACGGAGCGGGAGCGGGAGACGGAGACGGAGCGGGAACCGGAGACGGAGCGGGAGACGGAGCGGGAGACGGAGCGGGAGACGGAGAGGGAGCGGGAGACGGAGCGGGAGGCGGAGACGGAGCGGGAGACGGAGCGGGAGACGGAGCGGGAGGCGGAGACGGAGCGGGAGACGGAGCGGGAGACGGAGACGGAGCGGGAACCGGAGACGGAGCGGGAGAGGGAGAGGGAGAGGGAGACGGAGCGGGAGACGGAGCGGGAGAGGGAGACGGAGCGGGAGACGGAGACGGAGACGGAGCGGGAGACGGAGACGGAGCGGGAGACGGAGCGGGAGACGGAGACGGAGCGGGAGAGAGAGAGGGAGCGGGAACCGGAGACGGAGCGGGAGCGGGAGACGGAGACGGAGACGGAGCGGGAGCGGGAGCGGGAGACGGAGCGGGAGACGGAGCCGGAGACGGAGTGGGAGCGGGAGACGGAGACGGAGACGGAGACGGAGCGGGAGCGGGAGACGGAGCGGGAGACGGAGCCGGAGACGGAGTGGGAGCGGGAGACGGAGACGGAGACGGAGCGGGAGCGGGAGACGGAGCGGGAGACGGAGCCGGAGACGGAGTGGGAGCGGGAGACGGAGACGGAGACGGAGACGGAGACGGAGCGGGAGCGGGAGACGGAGACGGAGCGGGAGAGGGAGAGGGAGAGGGAGCGGGAGCGGGAGACGGAGTGGGAGCGGGAGCGGGAGCGGGAGCGGGAGCGGGAGTGAAAGACGGAGCGGGAGTGGGAGACGGAGCGGGAGCGGGAGCGGGAGACGGAGCGGGAGACGGAGCGGGAGACGGAGTGGGAGCGGGAGCGGGAGAGGGAGAGGGAGACGGAGCGGGAGACGGAGCGGGAGCGGGAGACGGAGCGGGAGACGGAGCGGGAGACGGAGTGGGAGCGGGAGAGGGAGAGGGAGACGGAGCGGGAGACGGAGAGGGAGACGGAGAGGGAGACGGAGAGGGAGACGGAGCGGGAGACGGAGCCGGAGACGGAGCCGGAGACGGAGTGGGAGCGGGAGCGGGAGAGGGAGACGGAGACGGAGCGGGAGACGGAGCGGGAGCGGGAGACGGAGCGGGAGACGGAGTGGGAGCGGGAGACGGAGACGGAGACGGAGCGGGAGCGGGAGCGGGAGAGGGAGAGGGAGACGGAGCGGGAGACGGAGAGGGAGACGGAGAGGGAGACGGAGACGGAGACGGAGCGGGAGACGGAGCGGGAGACGGAGCCGGAGACGGAGTGGGAGCGGGAGACGGAGCCGGAGACGGAGTGGGAGCGGGAGACGGAGCCGGAGACGGAGTGGGAGCGGGAGACGGAGACGGAGACGGAGCGGGAGCGGGAGACGGAGACGGAGCGGGAACCGGAGACGGAGCGGGAGAGGGAGAGGGAGAGGGAGCGGGAGCGGGAGACGGAGTGGGAGCGGGAGCGGGAGCGGGAGTGAAAGACGGAGCGGGAGTGGGAGACGGAGCGGGAGCGGGAGACGGAGCGGGAGCGGGAGCGGGAGCGGGAGCGGGAGACGGAGCGGGAGACGGAGCCGGAGACGGAGTGGGAGCGGGAGACGGAGCGGGAGACGGAGTGGGAGCGGGAGAGGGAGAGGGAGAGGGAGACGGAGCGGGAGCGGGAGAGGGAGAGGGAGACGGAGCGGGAGACGGAGCGGGAGACGGAGAGGGAGCGGGAGACGGAGAGGGAGAGGGAGCGGGAGCGGGAGCCGGAGCGGGAGACGGAGACGGAGCGGGAGACGGAGACGGAGACGGAGACGGAGAGGGAGCGGGAGACGGAGACGGAGCGGGAGACGGAGTGGGAGCGGGAGCGGGAGAGGGAGAGGGAGACGGAGCGGGAGACGGAGAGGGAGCGGGAGACGGAGAGGGAGCGGGAGCGGGAGCGGGAGACGGAGAGGGAGAGGGAGCGGGAGCGGGAGCCGGAGCGGGAGACGGAGACGGAGCGGGAGACGGAGACGGAGACGGAGCAGGAGCGGGAGACGGAGAGGGAGAGGGAGAGGGAGCGGGAGCCGGAGCGGGAGACGGAGACGGAGACGGAGCGGGAGACGGAGACGGAGACGGAGACGGAGACGGAGACGGAGCGGGAGTGAAAGACGGAGCGGGAGCGGGAGACGGAGCGGGAGCCGGAGACGGAGCGGGAGACGGAGACGGAGACGGAGCGGGAGTGAAAGACGGAGCGGGAGTGGGAGACGGAGCGGGAGACGGAGAGGGAGCGGGAGACGGAGAGGGAGACGGAGAGGGAGACGGAGAGGGAGACGGAGAGGGAGACGGAGAGGGAGACGGAGAGGGAGAGGGAGACGGAGCGGGAGACGGAGCGGGAGACGGAGCGGGAGACGGAGCGGGAGACGGAGCGGGAGACGGAGAGGGAGCGGGAGACGGAGAGGGAGACGGAGAGGGAGACGGAGAGGGAGACGGAGAGGGAGACGGAGAGGGAGACGGAGAGGGAGCGGGAGACGGAGACGGAGAGGGAGCGGGAGACGGAGACGGAGAGGGAGCGGGAGACGGAGACGGAGACGGAGCGGGAGCGGGAGACGGAGACGGAGCGGGAGCGAAAGACGGAGCGGGAGCGGGAGCGGGAGCGGGAGCGGGAGACGGAGACGGAGCGGGAGACGGAGACGGAGCGGGAGACGGAGACGGAGACGGAAACGGAGACGGAGCGGGAGACGGAGACGGAGCGGGAGACGGAGACGGAGCGGGAGAAGGAGACGGAGCGGGAGACGGAGACGGAGCGGGAGACGGAGTGGGAGCGGGAGCGTGAGCGTGAGCGGGAGAGGGAGACGGAGAGGGAGACGGAGCAGGAGACGGAGCGGGAGACGGAGCGGGAGACGGAGACGGAGACGGAGCGGGAGACGGAGACGGAGACGGAGCGGGAGACGGAGACGGAGCGGGAGACGGAGACGGAGCGGGAGACGGAGACGGAGACGGAGACGGAAACGGAAACGGAGACGGAAACGGAGCGGGAGACGGAGACGGAGCGGGAGACGGAGACGGAGCGGGAGACGGAGACGGAGCGGGAGACGGAGCGGGAGACGGAGAGGGAGACGGAGACGGAGCGGGAGCGGGAGACGAAGCCGGAGACGGAGCTGGAGACGGAGCGGGAGACGGAGAGGGAGACGGAGACGGAGCAGGAGACGGAGCAGGAGACGGAGCAGGAGACGGAGCAGGAGACGGAGACGGAGACGGAGCGGGAGACGGAGCGGGAGACGGAGCGGGAGACGGAGACGGAGCAGGAGACGGAGCCGGAGACGGAGACGGAGCCGGAGACGGAGCGGGAGACGGAGCGGGAGACGGAGCGGGAGACGGAGACGGAGACGGAGACGGAGACGGAGCGGGAGACGGAGACGGAGCCGGAGCCGGAGCCGGAGACGGAGCGGGAGACGGAGACGGAGACGGAGACGGAGCGGGAGACGGAGACGGAGACGGAGACGGAGTGGGAGACGGAGCGGGAGACGGAGCGGGAGCGGGAGACGGAGCGGGAGACGGAGACGGAGCGGGAGACGGAGCGGGAGACGGAGCGGGAGACGGAGCGGGAGACGGAGCGGGAGACGGAGCGGGAGCGGGAGACGGAGCGGGAGACGGAGACGGAGCGGGAGACGGAGACGGAGCGGGAGACGGAGCGGGAGACGGAGACGGAGCGGGAGACGGAGCGGGAGACGGAGACGGAGCGGGAGACGGAGACGGAGACGGAGACGGAGCGGGAGACGGAGACGGAGACGGAGAGGGAGACGGAGAGGGAGACGGAGAGGGAGACGGAGAGGGAGCGGGAGACGGAGACAGAGCGGGAGAAGGAGCGGGAGACGGAGCGGGAGACGGAGACGGAGACGGAGCGGGAGACGGAGAGGGAGACGGAGACGGAGACGGAGACGGAGCGGGAGACGGAGACGGAGCGGGAGCGGGAGCGGGAGGCGGAGACGGAGCGGGAGACGGCAACGGAGACGGAGCGGGAGACGGAGACGGAGCGGGAGACGGCGACGGAGACGGAGCGGGAGAAGGAGCCGGAGCTCGTCCCAATTGCCTGCACTTGGCCCATATCCCTCTATACCCATCTTACCCATGTAACTGTCCAAATGCTTTTTAAAAGACAAAATTGTACCCGCCTCTACTACTGCCTCTGGCAGCTCGTTCCAGACACTCACCACCCTTTGAGTGAAAAAATTGCCCCTCTGGACCCTTTTGTATCTCTCCCCTCTCATCTTAAATCTATGCCCCCTCGTTATAGACTCCCCTACCTTTGGGAAAAGATTTTGACTATCGACCTTATCTATGCCCCTCATTATTTTATAGACTTCTATAAGATCACCCCTTAACCTCCTACTCTCCAGGGAATAAAGTCCCAGTCTGTCTAACCTCTCCCTATAAGTCAAACCATCAAGTCCCGGTAGCATCCTAGTAAATCTTTTCTGCACTCTTTCTAGTTTAATAATATCCTTTCTATAATAGGGTGACCAGAACTGTACACAGTATTCCAAGTGTGGCCTCACCAATGTCTTGTACAACTTCAACAAGACATCCCAACTCCTGTATTCAATGTTCTGACCATTATGATTGGCTGAATGATCCACGAAAGGCCCTCTCCCCATGGGTCCAACTCTCTGGCTCCATGGTTACAGGAGCTGTCGGGACCCACCGCCATGTGTCGGCCGTGGCTATTGGCTCAATCAGTGGCCTTTCACGCAGCACTGCGAAGTGGACTCAGTAAAGCCAGTCTCCACTGGCTGGAATCAGTGTTCTGTTGTTGTGTGTGCTCCCAGACTCCCTGGGCTGTGATCCAAAGAGAAGATCTGGGAACTGGAGCAAATGGAGATCAGGGAACCCAGAGTCGGAGCGAGTGGCTCCGCGATTTACCATTAGGCACTGAAAATATGTTAGAACGAGAGCACAGCTGGAAATTTAATAAGGAGAGTGGGCAACGGACTGAACTGAGGCTCTCGGTGAAGGCAACGGACACTCTCACCTACAGGAGGGTGGATTTAGAGAGGAAGGGGAGAGAGCTGGGCTGGACACCCACTGTAGGAGGCAGGAGCAGAGGACTGGAATTACAGAGAGTGCCAAGGAACCATATCCCAGTGGGCAAGGGTGTAAACGAGGAAGAACGAAACCAATCTGGGAAGATGGGAGGTGATGCGGGAGGTGGGAACAAGGAACTTTTCCCTGGTATAAATGTACAGAGGGATATGAGAGCAGTGCCTTTCACACCAGGTCCAGCAGCAGGTGTAAAGAGAGAGACAGGTTACCTTCAGGAGAGGACGTTTACATTGAGTTCATTACCTGCACGATGTATAAACAGGGGCAGTACTGGGCACCTCCTCCAATGCTGATCCCAATTAAATTCTGAGAATCCTTTTTAAGTGTCACTGTCCCAGGCACGGTCGGAATCCCCCTGATCAAAAAAAAATATTAAAAGGTGGACGTTTATTACATCGATATTAAAATCCTTCAGATTTGTTTTCATTTGTCATGATTGTGACATCAGCACACTGGAGTCAGCGGGTAACACCCTCCGCCCACTGGAATCAGCGGGTAACACCCTCCGCCCACTGGAATCAGCGGGTAACACCCTCCGCCCACTGGAATCAGCGGGTAACACCCTCCGCCCACTGGAGTCAGCGGGTAACACCCTCCGCCCACTGGAGTCAGCGGGTAACACCCTCCGCCCACTGGAGTCAGCGGGTAACACCCTCCGCCCACTGGAGTCAGCGGGTAACACCCTCCGCCCACTGGAGTCAGCGGGTAACACCCTCCGCCCACTGGAGTCAGCGGGTAACACCCTCCGCCCACTGGAGTCAGCGGGTAACACCCTCCGCCCACTGGAGTCAGCGGGTAACACCCTCCGCCCACTGGAGTCAGCGGGTAACACTCTCCACCCACTGGAATCTACGGGTAACACCCTCCGCCCACTGGAGTCAGCGGGTAACACTCTCCGCCCACTGGAATCTACGGGTAACACCCTCCGCCCACTGGAATCGGCGGGCAACACTCTCCGCCCACTGGAATCGGCGGGCAACACTCTCCGCCCACTGGAATCGGCGGGCAACACCCTCCGCCCACTGGAATCAGCGGGCAACACCCTCCGCCCACTGGAATCAGCGGGTAACACCCTCCGCCCACTGGAATCAGCGGGTAACACCCTCCGCCCACTGGAATCAGCGGGTAACACCCTCCGCCCACTGGAGTCAGCGGGTAACACCCTCCGCCCACTGGAATCAGCGGGTAACACTCTCCGCCCACTGGAATCTGCGGGTAACACTCTCCGCCCACTGGAATCTGCGGGTAACACCCTCCGCCCACTGGAGTCAGCGGGTAACACTCTCCGCCCACTGGAATCAGCGGGTAACACCCTCCGCCCACTGGAGTCAGCGGGTAACACCCTCCGCCCACTGGAGTCAGCGGGTAACACCCTCCGCCCACTGGAGTCAGCGGGTAACACCCTCCGCCCACTGGAGTCAGCGGGTAACACCCTCCGCCCACTGGAATCAGCGGGTAACACCCTCCGCCCACTGGAATCAGCGGGTAACACCCTCCGCCCACTGGAGTCAGCGGGTAACACCCTCCGCCCACTGGAGTCAGCGGGTAACACCCTCCGCCCACTGGAGTCAGCGGGTAACACCCTCCGCCCACTGGAGTCAGCGGGTAACACTCTCCGCCCACTGGAATCTACGGGTAACACCCTCCGCCCACTGGAATCGGCGGGCAACACTCTCCGCCCACTGGAATCGGCGGGCAACACTCTCCGCCCACTGGAATCGGCGGGCAACATTCTCCGCCCACTGGAATCGGCGGGTAACACACTCCGCCCACTGGAATCGGCGGGCAACACTCTCCGCCCACTGGAATCTACGGGCAACATTCTCCGCCCACTGGAATCGGCGGGTAACACCCTCCGCCCACTGGAGTCAGCGGGTAACACCCTCCGCCCACTGGAATCGGCGGGCAACATTCTCCGCCCACTGGAATCTACGGGCAACACTCTCCGCCCACTGGAATCTACGGGTAACACCCTCCGCCCACTGGAATCGGCGGGCAACACTCTCCGCCCACTGGAATCTACGGGCAACACTCTCCGCCCACTGGAATCTACGGGTAACACCCTCCGCCCACTGGAATCGGCGGGCAACACTCTCCGCCCACTGGAATCGGCGGGCAACACTCTCCGCCCACTGGAATCGGCGGGCAACATTCTCCGCCCACTGGAATCGGCGGGCAACACCCTCCGCCCACTGGAATCGGCGGGCAACACCCTCCGCCCACTGGAATCGGCGGGCAACATTCTCCGCCCACTGGAATCGGCGGGTAACACCCTCCGCCCACTGGAATCGGCGGGTAACACCCTCCGCCCACTGGAATCGGCGGGTAACACCCTCCGCCCACTGGAATCGGCGGGCAACACTCTCCGCCCACTGGAGTCGGCGGGCAACACCCTCCGGCCACTGGAGTCGGCGGGTAACACCCTCCGCCCACTGGAGTCGGCGGGTAACACCCTCCGCCCACTGGAGTCAGCGGGTAACACCCTCCACCCACTGGAGTCAGCGGGTAACACTCTCCGCCCACTGGAGTCAGCGGGTAACACTCTCCGCCCACTGGAGTCAGCGGGTAACACCCTCCGCGCACTGGAGTCAGCGGGTAACACTCTCCACCCACTGGAGTCAGCGGGTAACACTCTCCGCCCACTGGAGTCAGCGGGTAACACTCTCCGCCCACTGGAATCTGCGGGTAACACCCTCCGCCCACTGGAATCTGCGGGTAACACCCTCCGCCCACTGGAGTCAGCGGGTAACACCCTCCGCCCACTGGAGTCAGCGGGTAACACCCTCCGCCCACTGGAGTCAGCGGGTAACACTCTCCGCCCACTGGAATCTACGGGTAACACCCTCCGCCCACTGGAGTCAGCGGGTAACACCCTCCGCCCACTGGAATCTACGGGTAACACCCTCCGCCCACTGGAGTCAGCGGGTAACACTCTCCGCCCACTGGAATCTACGGGTAACACCCTCCGCCCACTGGAGTCAGCGGGTAACACTCTCCACCCACTGGAATCTGCGGGCAACATTCTCCGCCCACTGGAATCGGCGGGCAACATTCTCCGCCCACTGGAATCGGCGGGTAACACCCTCCGCCCACTGGAATCGGCGGGCAACATTCTCCGCCCACTGGAATCGGCGGGTAACACCCTCCGCCCACTGGAATCGGCGGGTAACACCCTCCGCCCACTGGAATCGGCGGGCAACACTCTCCGCCCACTGGAGTCGGCGGGCAACACCCTCCGGCCACTGGAGTCGGCGGGCAACACCCTCCGCCCACTGGAATCGGCGGGTAACACCCTCCGCCCACTGGAGTCGGCGGGTAACACCCTCCGCCCACTGGAGTCAGCGGGTAACACTCTCCGCCCACTGGAGTCAGCGGGTAACACTCTCCGCCCACTGGAGTCAGCGGGTAACACTCTCCAACCACTGGAGTCAGCGGGTAACACTCTCCACCCACTGGAATCTGCGGGTAACACTCTCCGCCCACTGGAATCAGCGGGTAACACCCTCCGCCCACTGGAATCTGCGGGTAACACCCTCCGCCCACTGGAATCAGCGGGTAACACTCTCCACCCACTGGAGTCAGCGGGTAACACCCTCCGCCCACTGGAATCTGCGGGTAACACCCTCCGCCCACTGGAGTCAGCGGGTAACACTCTCCGCCCACTGGAGTCAGCGGGTAACACCCTCCGCCCACTGGAGTCAGCGGGTAACACCCTCCGCCCACTGGAATCTGCGGGTAACACCCTCCGCCCACTGGAATCTGCGGGTAACACCCTCCGCCCACTGGAATCTGCGGGTAACACTCTCCGCCCACTGGAATCAGCGGGTAACACCCTCCGCCCACTGGAGTCAGCGGGTAACACCCTCCGCCCACTGGAATCTACGGGTAACACCCTCCGCCCACTGGAATCGGCGGGCAACACTCTCCGCCCACTGGAATCTACGGGCAACACCCTCCGCCCACTGGAATCGGCGGGCAACATTCTCCGCCCACTGGAATCGGCGGGTAACACCCTCCGCCCACTGGAATCGGCGGGCAACACCCTCCGCCCACTGGAATCGGCGGGCAACATTCTCCGCCCACTGGAATCGGCGGGTAACACCCTCCGCCCACTGGAATCGGCGGGCAACACTCTCCGCCCACTGGAGTCGGCGGGCAACACCCTCCGGCCACTGGAGTCGGCGGGTAACACCCTCCACCCACTGGAGTCAGCGGGTAACACTCTCCGCCCACTGGAGTCAGCGGGTAACACCCTCCACCCACTGGAGTCAGCGGGTAACACTCTCCGCCCACTGGAATCAGCGGGTAACACCCTCCGCCCACTGGAGTCAGTGGGTAACACTCTCCGCCCACTGGAGTCAGCGGGTAACACCCTCCGCCCACTGGAGTCAGCGGGTAACACTCTCCACCCACTGGAGTCAGCGGGTAACACCCTCCACCCACTGGAATCAGCGGGTAACACTCTCCACCCACTGGAATCTGCGGGTAACACTCTCCGCCCACTGGAATCAGCGGGTAACACCCTCCGCGCACTGGAATCTGCGGGTAACACTCTCCGCCCACTGGAATCTGCGGGTAACACCCTCCGCGCACTGGAATCTGCGGGTAACACTCTCCGCCCACTGGAATCAGCGGGTAACACCCTCCGCCCACTGGAGTCAGCGGGTAACACTCTCCGCCCACTGGAATCTACGGGTAACACCCTCCACCCACTGGAATCTACGGGTAACACCCTCCGCCCACTGGAGTCAGCGGGTAACACTCTCCACCCACTGGAATCTACGGGTAACACCCTCCGCCCACTGGAGTCAGCGGGTAACACTCTCCGCCCACTGGAATCGGCGGGTAACACTCTCCGCCCACTGGAGTCGGCGGGCAACACCCTCCGCCCACTGGAGTCGGCGGGCAACACTCTCCGCCCACTGGAATCTACGGGCAACACCCTCCGCCCACTGGAATCGGCGGGCAACATTCTCCGCCCACTGGAATCTACGGGCAACACCCTCCGCCCACTGGAATCGGCGGGCAACACTCTCCGCCCACTGGAATCGGCGGGCAACATTCTCCGCCCACTGGAATCGGCGGGTAACACCCTCCGCCCACTGGAATCGGCGGGCAACACTCTCCGCCCACTGGAGTCGGCGGGCAACACCCTCCGGCCACTGGAGTCGGCGGGCAACACTCTCCGCCCACTGGAGTCGGCGGGCAACACTCTCCGCCCACTGGAGTCGGCGGGTAACACTCTCCGCCCACTGGAGTCAGTGGGTAACACTCTCCACCCACTGGAGTCGGCGGGTAACACTCTCCGCCCACTGGAGTCAGTGGGTTACACAGAAACAGTATCCTACATCACCTAGTGTGGCACTACCACCGTGCTAAGTGGGACAGGCTAGGGACAGATCTAACTGGCCAAAGTGGCTGCCTTGAGGCTCTGTGGGCCATCAGCAGCAGTAGTAGAATCGTACAGCACGTCACGGCCTAGCATATCTCCCAATCGATAATCACCATCTAACTGGAGGACCAACCCTGGTTCAATGTGGAGTGTAGAAGGGGGTGTGGTGAACAGCCCCTGGTGTCCATCAGAATGAGATGCCAACATAATGAAGCTACAACACAGGTTCTAGACAGCACCAAGCAGCCCCGTGACCAATGGGTCAGAGCAAAGCTCTGTCACCCTACCAAATCCAGTCGAGAATGGTGGTGAATAACTTGGGAAGTTAATGCAGTGCTTCTGTTACTGGACTAATAATCCAGAGACCGTGAGTTCAAATCCACTATGGCAGTTTGAGAATTTTGATTCAGTTAAAAAAATCTGGAAATAAAAAGCCGGTCTCAGTAAAAGTGACCATGAAGCTATTCGATTGTTGTAAAAACCCAACTTTTTTTTTTATTCGTTCATGGGATGTGGGCATCGCTGGCGAGGCCGGCATTTATTGCCCATCCCTAATTGCCCTTGAGAAGGTGGTGGTGAGCCGCCTTCTTGAACTGCTGCAGTCCGTGTGGTGACGGTTCTCCCACAGTGCTGTTAGGAAGGGAGTTCCAGGATTTTGACCCAGCGACGATGAAGGAACGGCGATATATTTCCAAGTCGGAATGGTGTGTGACTTGGAGGGGAACGTGCAGGTGGTGTTGTTCCCATGTGCCTGCTGCTCTTGTCCTTCTAGGTGGTAGAGGTCGCGGGTTTGGGAGGTGCTGTCGAAGAAGCCTTGGCAAGTTCCTGCAGTGCATCCTGTGAATGGTACACACTGCAGCCACAGTGCGCCGGTGGTGAAGGGAGTGAATGTTTAGGGTGGTGGATGGGGTGCCAATCAAACGGGCTGCTTTGTCCTGGATGGTGTCGAGCTTCTTGAGTGTTGTTGGAGCTGCACTCATCCAGGCAAGTGGAGAGTATTCCATCACACTCCTGACTTGTGCCTTGTAGATGGAGTCAGGAGGTGAGTCACTCGCCACAGAATACCCAGCCTCTGACCTGCTCTCGTAGCCACAGTATTTATATGGCTGGTCCAGTTAAGTTTCTGGTCAATGGTGACCCCCAGGATGTTGATGGTGGGGGATTCGGCGATGGTAATGCCGAACCAACTGGTTCAGGAATGTCTTTTAGGGAAGGAAACCTGCCGTCCTTACCCAGTCTGGGCCTGGTCTGTGGCTCCAGTCTTACACCAACATGATTGGCTTCAGGGGGCAGTTAAGAGTCACTCAGTTACCACCACCTTCTCAGGGCAACTAGGGATTGGCATTAAATGCAGCCTTGCCAGCGATGCCCACATCCTTAGAATGAATTTTTAAAAAAACAGGAGGAGGAAGAGGAGGTTCCATGAAGATCCCCATCTTTAACCATGGTGAGCCCAGCATGGGTGCAAGAGACTGGGCTGAAATATTTGCCAGTGTCTTCAGCCACAAATTCTGAGTGGATGGTCCAATTCAGCCTCCTCCAGAAGCCCCACCATAATGTCCACATGACATTAGGCAGCTGAGTGCACGGGACACAGTGACGGCTACGGGCCCCCAAAACGTACCCAGCTGTAGCGCTGAAGACTCGTGCACCACAGCTAGCCACCTCCCCCGAGCCGAGCTGAGCTGTTCTCGTGCAGCTACAACATGCTGGCATTGACCAACAATGTGGATGATTGCCCAGGTGTGTCCTATCCACAAAATACAGAATAAATCTAACACTGTCAATTACTGCCCTATCAGACTCCTCCCAATCATCTGTAAAGCATAAGGAATCTTACAACACCAGGTTATAGTCCAACAATTTTATTTTAAAATCACAAGCTTTCGGAGATTATCCCCTTCGTCAGGTGAGTGAATGAATAAGAGGTTCTCTTATTCATTCTTATTCACCTCTTATTCATTCACTCACCTGACGAAGGGGATAATCTCTGAAAGCTTGTGATTTTAAAATAAAATTGTTGGACTATAACCTGGTGTTGTAAGATTCCTTACATTTGTCCACCCCAGTCCATCACCGGCATCTCCACATCTGTAAAGTGAGGGAAGGAGTCATCAATAGTGCCATCAAGTGACACCTACTCACCGATACTCAGTTCAGATTCAGCAGAATCACTTGGCTCCAAATCTTATCACAACCTTGATCCAGACATGGATGCAAGAGCTGAATGTCAGAGGAGAGGTGAGAGTATCTGCACTCGACATCAAGGCAGCATTCAACCCAGTGTGGCACCAAGGAACTCGAGCAAAACTGAGGCCAATGGGGGTCAAAGGGAAACCCTACAGTGGTTGGAGTCACACCTGACACTAGGAAGGTGGTTGTGGTTGTCAGAGGCCAGTGATACTCTGGTAATGAGGCAGCTCATGCCAGTCTACTGGATAACACCCAGGCTCGGGCTGACATGTGGCAGGTAACATCTGAGGGTCGCCATTGACTAGAAGCTGATCTAGACCAGCATTTCAACACCATGGCTACAAGAGCAGAGGAAGGGCTGGGTGCTCAAAGAAGTTAGTGAAGAGGTAGCAGAGGCACTATTATATATATATAAAAATTCATTAGAAACAGGAATAGTGCCAGAGGACTGGAGGACAGAGAATCTGATTCCTATATTCAGGAAGGGAGACAGAACAAGTCCAGGGAACTTTAGACCAATTAACGTCAATGGTAGGAAAGATATTGGATTCTTTACTCAAAAATGTAATAGAAAAACATCCAGAAACCAAAAATATAATAAAGAATAGTCAGCACGGACTTCAAAAGGGAAGGTCATTCTTGACCAAACTTACTGAATAAATGCCTTTAAGGGGAAACTAGATAACCATATGAAGGAGAAAGGAATGGAAGGATATGCTGATCGGGTGAGATGAAGTAGGGAGGGAGGAGGCTCGTGTGGAGCATAAACACCGGCATGGACCCGTTGGGCCGAATGGCCTGTTTCTGTACTGTACATTCTATGTAATGCGATGTAATCCCATGTAATGCGATGTAATACGATGTAATGCAATGTAATCCCATGTAATGCGATGTAAACCCATGTAATGCGATGTAATGCAATGTAATCCCATGTAATCCCGTGAAATGCGATGTAAACCCATGAAATGCGATGTGATCCCATGTAATGCGATGTGATCCCATGTAATGCGATGTGATCCCATGTAATGCGATGTGATCCCATGTAATGCGATGTAATACGATGTAAACCCATGTAATGCAATGTAAACCCATGTAATGCGATGTAATGCAATGTAAACCCATGTAATGCGATGTAAACCCATGTAATGCAATGTAATGCGATGTAATCCCATGTAATGCAATGTAATCCCATGCAATGCGATATAATACGATGTAATTCCATATAATCCCATGTAATGCGATGCAATCCCATATAATGCGATGTAATGCCATATAATGCCATACAATGCGATGTAATCCCATGTAATGCGATGTAATCCCATAATATGCGATGTAATCCCATAATATGCGATGTAATGCGATGTAATCCCATATAAATGCGATGTAATCCCATGTAATGCGATGTAATCCCATAATATGCAATGTAATCCCATAATATGCGATGTAATGCGATGTAATCCCATATAAATGCGATGTAATCCCATGTAATGCGATGTAATCCCATAATATGCGATGTAATCCCATAATATGCGATGTAATGCGATGTAATCCCATATAATGCGATGTAATCCCATGCATTGCGATGTATTCTGTGACTAGAAGCTCATCTTCTGACTGCTCAAAGCCTCTCCACTATGTACAAGGCTCAAGTCAGGAGTGTGATGGGATGTTCACTACTCATTTGGACGGGTGCCACCACAGCAATACTTAAGAAACTCGACACCATCTTGGACAGAGTACTTTGCTTGATCGCTGTCCCTGCGACAGGACTGAGAATCCATTCCCTCCACCAGCAGTGCACCGTGGGGATCTCCAGCAACTCGTCAAGGCTTCCTCGACAGCACCTCCCAAACCCGCGACCTCTACCACCTAGAAGAACAAGAGCAGCAGGCACATGGGAACAACACCACCTGCACGTTCCCCTCCAAGTCACACACCATCCCGACTTGGAAATATATCGCCGTTCCTTCATCGTCGCTGGATCAAAATCCTGGAACTCCCTTCCTAACAGCACTGTGGGAGAACCGTCACCACACGGACTGCAGCGGTTCAAGAAGGCGGCTCACCACCACCTTCTCAAGGGCAATTAGGGATGGGCAATAAATGCCGGCCTCGCCAGCGACGCCCACATCCGGGAATGAATAAAAAGTTAGTAACAGACAGTTAATAAAGTTTTAGTGCCACCTGGGTATTTAATCAGTGACCACTACTCACAATTTATCCTCTTCAATTTCAAAATCCATGTCGCTGAACATTGTTGGCTCCCCCTCAGTCTCCTGCTGGTTTCTGTCTCTGTGGAGAAGAACACTGTATTACTGGGACCCACCGTACCTGCTGGACAGTTTCACACGATGTGTTCAACCTGCATCTATCCGTAAACCTGCCCTCCCACGGCAATGCTTACAGATAAAAGGGAAGATACAAAACTCTATAGCGACAGGATCCTAATACACAACAACTTGCATTTATATAGCGCCTTTAACATAGTAAAACGTCCCAAGGTGCTTCACAGGAGTGATTATCAAACAAAATTTGACACGGAGTCCCATAAGGACATATTAGGACAGGTGACCAAAAGCTTGGTCAAAGAGGGAGGTTTTAAAGGAGGAGAGAGAGGTGGAGAGGTTTAGGGAGGGAATTCCAGAGCTCAGGGCCTAGGCAGCTGAAGGCACGGCCACCAATGGAGGGGTGATTAAAATCTGGGACGTGCATGAGGCCAGAATTGGAGGAGCGCAGAGATCTCGGAGGGTTGTGGGGCTGGAGGAGGTTACAGAGATAGGCAGGGGCGAGGCCATGGAGGGATTTGAAAATAAGGATGAGAATTTTAAAATCATAAAAAGTTTACAATACGGAAGGAGGCCTTTCGGCCCATCAAGTCTGTGCTGGCTCTCTGCAAGAGCAATCCAGCTAGTCCCACTCCCCCGCCCTATCCCCGTAGCCCTGCAAATTTTTTCTTTTCAAGTACTTATCCAGTTCCTTTTTTGAGGCGTTCTCGGGATACAATGTAGGTCAGCGAGCACAGGGGGTGATGGGTGAACGGGACTTGGTGCGAGTTAGGATACAGGCAGCAGAGTTTTGGATGAGCTGAAGTTTACAGAGGGTGGAAGATGGGAGGCCGGCCAGGAGAGCATTGGAATAGTCCAGTCTGGAGGTAAGAAAGGCATGGATGAGGGTTTCAGCAGCAGATGTTTGAAAACTTTTTGATCAGCAAGGGAGTCAAAGGATATGGGGAAAGGGCGGGAAAGTGGAGTTGAGGTAAAAATCAGATCAGCCATGATCTCATTAAATGGCGGAGCAGCTCGAGGGGCCGAATGGCCTCCTCCTGCTCCTATCTCTTACGGTCTTTTGAGCTGAGGGAGGGGCGGAGACGGGCGATGTTACGGAGGTGGAAGGAGGCGGTCTCGGTGATGGAGAGATGGGGTCGGAAACTCATCTCAGGGTCAAAAAGCTCAGGGTCCTAAGATCCTATCCCCAGATTAGGATTCTGCTTGAATATTAGGTTCAGATCCCAATTCATTCCCCCTCTCTGACCCCCCTCCCCTCTGACCCCATTCCCCTCTGACCCCGTTCCCCCTCCCCACTGACCCCATTCCCCTCTGACCCCGTTCCCCCTCCCCTCTGACTACATTACCCTCTGACCCCGTTCCCCGTTCCCCCTCCCCACTGACCCCATTCCCCTCTGACCCCATTCCCCTCTGACCCCGTTCCCCCTCCCCTCTGACTACATTACCCTCTGACCCCGTTCCCCGTCCCCACTGACCCCATTCCCCTCTGACCCCATTCCCCCTCCCCACTGACCCCATTCCCCTCTGACCCCATTCCCCCTGACCCCATTCCCCTCTGACCCCATTCCCCCTCCCCACTGACCCCATTCCCCTCTGACCCCATTCCCCCTGACCCCATTCCCCTCTGACCCCATTCCCCCTCCCCACTGACCCCATTCCCCTCTGACCCCATTCCCCTCTGACCCCGTTCCCCCTCCCCTCTGACTACATTACCCTCTGACCCCGTTCCCCCTCCTCACTGACCCCGGGTTTTTCACCTTTCTCCCGATGTTGTTCCGGATGTTTCTGTTGTGGATGATGTCTCTTGTTCCACTTTGTTTGCTCACATCCTGTTCCGGCGCCCCAACCCGGAATTCGTTTTGATCCGCGAACAGGGTCACTAAACGGCAACCGGAAATTAAATCCCCACCGACCGTTCCACCCGCATGCGCCTTGCGCACTTGTGAGCATTTCAATAGGGTGACCGCCATCTTTACTACAGGCAGACCGCTCCTCCCATTGAGTGGGCGGGGAATGGGAGGGACCGGGAGTGGAGAGTGGGCGGGGCCGTGAGTGGGAGGAGTGGAGAGTGGGCGGGGCGGAGAGTGGGAGGAGTGTATAGTGGGCGGGGCCGGAGTGGGAGGGGCGGGGCCGGGAGTGGAGAGTGGGCGGGGCCGGGAGTGGAGAGTGGGCGGGGCCGGGAGTGGGAGGGGCGGGGCCGGGAGTGGAGAGTGGGCGGGGCCGGGAGCGGGAGGGGCGGGGCCGGGAGTGGAGAGTGGGCGGGGCCGGGAGTGGAGAGTGGGCGGGGCCGGGAGTGGAGAGTGGGCGGGGCCTGGAGTGGGAGGGGCGGGGCCGGGAGTGGAGAGTGGGCGGGGCCGGGAGTGGGAGGGGCGGGGCCGGGAGTGGAGTGTGGGCGGGGCCGGGAGTGGGAGGGGCGGGGCCGGGAGTGGAGAGTGGGCGGGGCCGGGAGTGGGAGGGGCGGGGCCGGGAGTGGAGAGTGGGCGGGGCCGGGAGTGGGAGGGGCGGGGCCGGGAGCGGGAGGGGCGGGGCCGGGAGTGGGAGGGGCGGGGCCGGGAGTGGGAGGGGCGGGGCCGGGAGTGGAGAGTGGGCGGGACTCCGCAGGTGCCACCATTCTACCCTGTAAATTGATGTAAATGAGTGAAGTTTCCCCGTTTTGTTTGTTTCTCTCTGTCCCTAAAATTTTCAACTCATTTCTCCAGTGAACCCAGGAAGTTTTCCAGGGCTGTACCCCCTCCGTCAAATAATCACCCCCACCCCCACCCCCACCCCAACCACCTCACACCACTCTGGGCCCAGCCCTAATCCCAATCCAATCTCATTCCGCCCAATCCCAATACAGATCGAAATGAAACCCAACCTGTATTTAGTACCAATTCCAATTGTCTCAGCCAATCAAGGGGAGGGAGGAGCATATTGTGCAGGGGATCGAGACCAAGGAAGTGACTGACAACAGACAAATCTTATGTGACTGTGTTGCGACCTGTCCAATTAAGGTACGTTGGTTTAAAGCCAATTTCTGCCGCTCCATGTGGACTACAGCTGCTGCATCGTTTGCTAAACCTCTGCTTCTGTCTCACTCAGTGCTCCCTCTCAACCTGGCCATACATTGTCTTTTGTTGAGAAGGTGGATTTAGGGATAGGGCGTGGGAGGGTGTGTTTGTGGGTGGGTGGGTTTGATCTATGAAGAGGGGTTCAGGATGTTTGAACTTTTTCCCTGTTCATAAAAATTGTTTGGTTGAACAATGTTAAACACAGCAAAAGAAAAGCCATTCTGAAAACCAAATTCAAAGACGTCTTTATTCAAAATACAAGCGATATTTCAGGACGAGAGCTGCACAGAACCCATTTGTCAGGGACAGTGATGGTGGATTGATCACGATCGGAATAAATTTAATAAAAGAACTTCATGAGACGGTCACAGGACAGCTCGAGGTCATGTGATGCAGACTGTTCCATGATTTTGAGTGCAGGGGGGGTTGGCGGTTTATTTTTATTGGGACTGTTCCTCAAATCACATTTCAACCTGAACCTGAACAATTGCCTCCTATGGTGAGCAGGAAGCTCACAGGGGGGCTGCTGATTGTCTGTAACTATGGCGGTGATGGGGGTTTCAGTGGACCTGACTAACACTTTCCTCCGTGTCATTTACCAAAACCCTTCTGTCAGCAGCTAATGATGAACTGGGTCCAGTCAAACAGCAGAGGCTCTGCTCCTCAGGTCCAAAGCACAAATCTCACACACGCTCTACTCCATGCAGGAGTCTGTAACATGCTGGAACCCTGAGGTGTGGCGGGTTCCCTTCTCCATCATCTGTCGATCGGAGACTCTCACAGCTCCAACTCAACTTTCAATTCCATTTGATTTGCGTAAGGGGCCAGGAGCGGCCGCACCTCCTCCTCCAGGAATCTGGTGACCTATCAGGGCAGAGTTCAAATTAAAAGCAGAACCAATACATTATAATCGGTATCTGAAGTTCACACACTCTCCTCATGGGATTAAGATCCATGTCAAAGACACCA